>NC_073408.1:680000-910000 GCF_028641065.1 Leucoraja erinaceus | reverse complement strand
GCTGACTTACTCCAGCACTATAACCTGTGTCTCCATGTCACTGAGAGGCCCTGCTCACTCTGAGAACAACACTGGGGCAGCGGTAGAGTTGCTGCCTCACAGCGCCAGAGACCCAGGTTCGATCCTGACTACGGGTGCTGTCTGTACGGAGTTTGTATGTTCTCCCCGTGACATGCAAGGGTTTTCTCCAGGTGCTCTAGTTTCCTCCCACATTTAAAGACCTACAGATTTGTACGTTAATTGGCTTCGGTAAAAATTGTAAAATTGTCCCTGGTGTGTAGGATAGCGCTAGTGTACAGGGATCGCTGGCCAGCATGGACTTGGTGGGCCGATGGGCCTGTTTCTGTGCTGTATCTCTAAACTAAATTCAACTGCAATTTCCCAGTCTGTGTCTCTAATGCAGTGAATGATTGAGGAAGCTGAGTTTCTGTGTTATTTTTTTACTAGCTTCCTTGACTGAATCAGGAGGTTGTATTGACCAAGATGAAGTGTTTGTAATCACATGATATCCCTCGTGTTTTCCACCCAATTATGTCGCCTAGGAGTCCGGTTACAGTTGTAATATTGGAAACCTAGCAGCCCATTTGCTGACTAATGGTCCAATCTTCAATTGTTGGAACAGTGTGCCGGGTATATAGCCCAGCGCACCAGTCAACCGCTCTGCTGTAATCACATTCATGCATCCACGGGAAAGGACAGATGAGGTCTTGGTTTCCTGAGGCATCTTGGATAAGGTGCCTGTCGGGAGTGTCAGCATCTTTAAATAGGTAGGTGAACCTCCCCTCCCCTCCCCTCTGTAATAACTCCTGAATGTGTCCACTACTGGGGTCAGCCTGTCCAATGCCCATAAAACAGCCCCACTTGGTATTCCTTCAATAAACACAGGAGACCCTCAGCTGGTTCAGCAACGTCGGTGGAGTGAGGAAGATAATGGCTCAGCTCTGACACTCTGTGGAAGAGATTTGGATCAGAGTGGTTATTCTGTTTTACTCCACAGCTGCTTCCTGACCTGATGAAGGTTTCTGCCAGTTCCTATTCTACTGGTAGAAAGCTACAAGTTCCTCAGTGTAAATATCACCAGCAACTTATCCTTGACCAGCCATATCGAAACAATGACCAAGAAAACACACCAATGCCTATACTTCTTTAGAAGGTTTAGTAAGTTCGGCAAGTCCCCAACATCCCTCACCAACTTCTACAGATTCCGATCGGGTGGCATCACAGCACGGTTTGGGAACAGCTCAGTACCAGACCGCAATAAATTGCAGAGATTGTGGACGCAGCCCAGACCATCACACCAACCAATCTCTCTTCCATTGACTCCATCTACACCTCATGCTGTCTCAGCAAGGCCACCAACATAACCAAGGACCAGTCTCACCCCAGTCACTCCCTCTTCTCCCCTCTCCCATCGTGCAAGAGGTACAGAAGTGTGGAAACGCACACCTCCAGATTCAGGGACAGTTTCTTCCCAGTTGTTATCAGGCAACTGAACCATCCTACCACCAACTAGAGATTGGTCCTGAACTACTATCTACCTCATTGGAGACCCTCGGACTATCTTCAATCTGGACTTTAACTTATACTAAACATTATTCCCTTTATCCTGTATATTTACACTGTAGACGGCTTGATTGTAATCATGTATAGTCTTTCCACTGACTGGACATCACGCAACAAATAAAGCCTTTCACTGAACCTCGGTACACGGGACAATAAACTAAACTATTTCAGATTTCCATAATTTGCCATTTTTTTCATGTTATTTCTTCCTTTATGTCTTGTCCTTACAGACACTAATCTGATATTCCTTGGTGAGCATGTAACTCGCCAATACCATTCTATTTAATTCTAGGTGATTTTAAGCATAATTTCCCTGGGCAGTCACTTAGAGCAGTCACTTCCCCTGTGGTCAGATGATCAATACCTTCTGCAGCTCTAATGGCCAAAGTTCCTTCTGAACACTCTTTATAAACACAGGACCACTCCTATGACACTTTAATGCAGCCCTGCGTGAGGTTGTGCCATCCTTTTCTTCACCCATCATAGAAACATAGACAATAGGTGCAGGAGTAGGCCATTTGGTCCTTCGAGCCAGCACCGCCATTCAATATGATCATGGCTGATCTTCCAGAATCAGTACCCCGTTCCTCCATTCTGTTAGCCCTAAGAGCAATATCCAACTCTCTCTTGAGTACATCATCATCCAAGAACTGCTTGAGGGAGAACATCTGAGTTTATCAGCATTCAGGAAGGTTGGTGAATGGAAATGATTCCAAAGCCTTAACACATTCCATGATGTCTTGGTGATGAATGTAGATGTGGTGGCAGGCAGCACAGTTGTCACGTGTGCGTTGAGGTGAATGTTATTGACCACAACACAGTGAAGGAAGCAGGGACAACTACCAGATGTTGTTGTGTGGTCTGTCTCCCTGGGTTACGGGGAAACCTGTCTTGTTCCAGTCTCCACATTACAAATTCTCCCACCTTTTAAATAAAAAACCTAGTTCCTGGTGTCATGCCGGGTGATGAGTTTATTATAATAACAATAGACACAACATGCTGGAGTAACTCAACCACGCAGGCAGCATCTGTGGAGAAAAGGAATAGAAACATAGAAACATAGAAAATAGGTGCAGGAGTAGGCCATTCGGCCCTTCGAGCCTGCACCGCCATTCAATATGATCATGGCTGATCATCCAACTCAGTATCCCGTACCTGCCTTCTCTCCATACCCCCTGATCTCTTTAGCCACAAGGGCCACATCTAATTCCCTCTTAAATATTAAGAATAGGTGACGTTTCAGGTGGAGACCCTTCTTCAGAGAGTCAGGGAGGGGGATACTGGAATGATGGGACATACAGAACAACAGCTTGCCTCACATATGGTTTTGTCTTGACTTAAATGCATTCTTTCTGCAGCTTTGGCTACCAATTCTATGACTAATTATATGCACAAATTGTAGCTTAGTTTAGAGATACCTCATAGAAACAGGCCCTTCGGCCCACCAAGTCCAGGATCACCCACACACTAGTTCCTTGTTATCCCACTTTCTCATCCACTCCCTACACACTAGGGCCTATTTACAGAGGGCCAATGAACCTACAACCCCTGCACGTGTTTGGGCTGTGGAGGAAACCCACGCAGTCACATGGAAGACATGCAAACTCCACACAGCCAGCACTGGAGATCAGATCGAACCTGGGTCTCGGGTGCTGTGAGGCAGCAGCTCTACCCGCTGCGCCGCCCATTAATCTGAAACAAGTGGGAGTGTGAAACCAAAATGATCATCTACATCAGACACAACTTAGATGTGAGTCACTGGTCTATTTATAAGATGCCTCTACCTGTAGGCTCCTGTACTTTGTGCTGGAGGGGTGGGGCCAGGGCTGGAACACTGTCAAGTCACTGCATTATAGTCCCACTCACCTGGGCTTTCCCCATAACACTGTGATCTCACCTGCAACTTGTGCTGCAGTTTCGTCCAGCACTTCCTGCTTCACACACGGCGGCAAACCTGTCTGCAGTCGCTCGCAACCATGGTTAAAAAGTCTCGAAAGGTAATGGGGAACTTTGTCCTTGTCTCTCTGCAACAGTTAAAATGCCTTTTGTGTGCATTGTGTAAATTGAGTTGAAACTTGACACCATGGCAGTTCGCGCCTGCGTTTTGTTTCGCTGTTTGCCGCGCAAGATGAGGTTAGAGATTGCTTTGCATTAGTTTTAGCTGTAAACGTTGATATATTCCCCATGTCTCCTGGTTCACCCCCTCGCCATTTGTTCTGCGGCAGTTTGTTCTAAATAATGAGCCCGTCTAGTTTCATTTTGAACCTGTAACTTGTCTGTGTGTCTCCACCCCAGGTGTGGGTCCAGGCACCTGAGCAATAGACCGTGCTCACCTTGGGGGTGGGGGCAGTGCTTGTGTGTGTCCGAGATGTCCACATTCCCCTCTCCCATCATAGATGAGGCCCTCACTCGTGTCTCCTCGCTCACCCTCCCCCTGGTCCTCACCTTCCACCCCACCCCACTAGACGCATATTCCCATCTCCACTCATTTCCGCCTTCTGCAGAGACCGTTCCCTCCGCAACTCCCTGGTTAACTCGTCCCTTCCCACCACCCCTGGTCTCCCCAGGTACCTTCCTCTGCAGTTGCAGAAGATGCAACACCTGCCGCTTTTTCCTCATCTCCCTTCTAAATGTCTTGCCCCTTATCACAGACACAGCGACCAAGAGGAGCAGCCCCGTGTAGTTCTGTTTACTCCACTGCACCCCCGTCAGTGTGATGGGATAGGGTTAGACTGTCCAGGCCTAACCCTGAGATGTGTCTCGCAGGCAGAGTCGTGGCTGGTTGGTGTACAGTGTAAATACAGCAGCAACTGCCTGCCAGCAACGGCAGCCTGATGTTGTGGTTCTGGTCGGGGAAAGATTTGCTGCTCAGACAACACCCATCAACAAAGGCCAGGAGAGGGGATTGGGGAGGCAGCAGAGTGCACGGATGGGGGGCAAGTCAAGGTGTTAGAGCAGGAGGCAGCAGAGTGCACGGGAGGGGACTCTATTCAATTTTTTTTTTTCAATTTAAAATTTTTTATAGGCATGATATCATACATCGTTATATTGCCAAAGTATAAAACGTAACATACATATTTAAAATGCATAAATATAAATACAAGTATATAGTGGATGGATAGATATGTCCCTGTACATATACTCGCAATTGACCATTAGCCCTTTATTGATTGCTATACGTTCTTGCAGTATAACAGAATAGCAAGTTTAGCAATTCAATATCAATTTCTTATTTCTAATGTCAATTAGTGTGTGCGTGCACATGTGCATGTTGGTCATTCGCTGTCTCTCAGGTTATGGCATGCTGTTACGTATTGTGCACCAAGGTATGCCGTATTTCCTTCACCAAGGATTACTGTCTTTAAAGGGCTGCTCACACGCACAGTGTCTCTAAAATCACATCTCCTGATCCTTATTTTTAGTCAAAGATGTTCTGCATTTCCTGAAAGCCATTTTGGTCCCGTTGTAGCTGAATATTCTCCGCTATGAAGTGAGATGGATTTGCAACTCAATGGCACCTTCATAGGCAATGAAGGACACTTCCATTGCTGCTTTATTGCCATGTGCAAAGTCCATACACACAAGCCCTGATTAGCAAACTGTACAGCAATGATCTACCGATCCTGCATGGAAGAGGTGCCATGTTCCAAGTCCAGTCCGTGCTCTAGTTGTTATGAGCGGTGCCCGACCCAGGCGAGCCCCAGGCTGTTGCAGGGCCTGCAGCTGTCGCCTTCCTTGGTCGTGTGGGTTGGCCAGTGAACCCACGTCCTCCTCTCCTGTCCACCTTTGTGCCCTGGGGGGTGGGATCCTAGCAAAAGGATTTGAGGACAGGAGCAGGGAGGTTCTACTGCAGTTGTACAGGGTCTTGGTGAGACCACACCTGGAGTATTGCGTACAGTTTTGGTCTCCCAATGTGAGGAAGGACATTCTTGCCATAGAGGGAGTGCAGAGAAGGTTCACCAGACTGATTCCTGGGATGTCAGGACTTTCATATGAAGAAAGACTGGATAGACTCGGTTTGTACTCTCTAGAATTTAGGAGATTGGGGGGGGGGGGGGGATCTTATAGAAACTTACAAAATTCTTAAGGGGTTGGACAGGCTAGATGCAGGAAGATTGTTCCCGATGTTGGGGTAGTCGAGGACAATGGGTCACAGTTTAAGGATAGAGGGGAAATCCTTTAGGACCGAGATGAGAAAAACATTTTTCACACAGAGAGTGGTGAATCTCTGGAATTCTCTGCCACAGAAGGTAGTTGAGGCCAGTTCATTGGCTATATTTAAGAGGGAGTGAGATGTGGCCCTTGTGGCTAAAGGGATCAGGGGGTATGGAGAGAAGGCAGGTACGGGATACTGAGTTGGATGATCAGCCATGATCATATTGAATGGTGGTGCAGGCTCGAAGGGCCGAATGGCCTACTCCTGCACCTATTTTCTATGTTTCTATGTTTCTATACTCCTGCAGCCGATCTCAAGGTCGCGCTGGGCCAGACCCCGGTCCCCTCTCCTCTCCTCTCCTCTCCTCTCCCCTCCACTCCTCACTCCTCGCTGCGTACTGAACCGGGACATGTCCTGCCATCAAGGCCACTGTGACACTCCTGGACAATCCTCCCTGTATACTGGTCACCACTGGCAACAACTCTGGGTGCTGATATTAATCCTTCAACTAGCGTGACTGAAGATGACCAATGTGATATTGATCATGGATCATAATCTAGTAGTTGTTCCTGAAGCTGCTGCTGTTGGTCTTCAGCGCTCTATACATCCGATGGTAGCAGTGAGAAGGAAGCCTGGTCTGGTCTGGTCTGGTCTGGCTGGTGGAGTTCCTTGGTGATTGATGTCACCATCTGATGGAGGAACATGGTGTTGATGGTGGGGGATGGGTTGGTGGAAGTCTGGCCATGATATGGCAGTGTTCACTGCTACTTAGAGATGCCAATGCAATTGGATCAAGTCATTGAGTGATACAGCATGGTGCTGTTTGTGGTATCAAGAGTTGGTCCATGGTGCTCTGTTGTTGTGGTGGGATCAGGGCCCTGCAGGTTGATTCAAGAACCTGGTATCTGTTCCTGGATCTGCTGATGTGGGACTTCAGGCCTCTGTAACTTCTGCCCGATTGTAGCAGTGAGAAGTGGGCATGGCCCAATAGTGGGGGTCTTTGATAGATGTCATCTCTTGAGGCAGCGCCTTGTGTCAATGTTTTTGATGGTGGGGAGATGTGAGCCTGTGCTGGACTGGGCTGGTGTAAATATGCAACAATATAATTGTCTGCCAAGTCCCCGAGTTCCTGGCAATCTGCACCGATTTTTGCCAAATGTCCGTGGAGATTTATTTCATCGCTTGTTTTCTCTGCCACTTATTCCTCCTCCACACTCCTGGCACTGTTCATCCTTCACGTATCTACCATCACGTCCCATTTGATCATCTAACCATTTAACTGGTGTTCAAAAGCAAAAAGTATAATTTTGTTTAATTTCCTCCGATTTTTATTTTCTTCTTCCCCTCTCCCCTCCATCACCGCCCACATTAAACATTCATTGATTGGAGCTCTATCCTGGAGATTAATCCCAAATTCCTGCACAATCCTTAAAGGCCCAAACAACCTGGGTCCCAGTCACACACCCCTGACCAAAGATCTTATAGCAGAGGAAGATGGGTTACTCTCACGCAAATGTGAGGTACGCTCATGGGCGGATTCATGGGTGATTATAGGACACATTTTAGCAACCTGACTCCGCCATCTTGTTCCGCTTTCTTGCTCCCGCCTTCTTGCTTCCGGCCAAAGATTGGATCCGCAGCGAGGAGAAGGAGTGCGGGGCCCGGGGCAGCGGGGAGAGAGTGCGGGGCAGCGGGGAGAGAGAGTGTGGGGCCCGGGGCAGCGGGGAGAGAGAGTGCCCCAAGACAATGTTTCTTATTTACAATGTTTCTTATTTAATGTCCCTTGTCTAGTCTGAAATAAAGTTCATTATTGGATTAGAAGAGATATAATTGTGTGTGTTATATACATTTATATAATTTTCATGTATGTGTGTTTATAAACATTTTATTCCTTAACAAGAATCAACAGAATTATGAACTAACAGAATTATGAATCTAACCCTATATCACGCACAAAAAGTCCCCCCCTGTCAATCACCCTGCGAGTCGGGTCGGTTCAGGTTACTACAAAATCAACTTAAACACTGCTTGTGAGCCATTTAAAAAGAAATTATTTAAAAAATATTAAAAAAGACAATTACCAGAATCAAATTTTATTCTTGACAAGAAGTTTGAACTGACAGATTTATGAATCTGACCCACACAAACTGTTGCCCCGCAACATTGATTACAGTGCGAGTCGGGTCGGGTTAGGTAGGCTCAGGTTGCTAAAATGGGCGTGGAAAATGCCCATGATCCCCTCCATAGCGTACTACACGTCAGTCCATTGCATTTAGCAGGAGTAGTCTATCTTGCTCTGCTATAAGATCTTTGCTCCTGACCTTCAGTGTAAGGTGCTCGACCTAACACCTGAACTTGCTGCCTTGGCAGTCCCCCCCACCTGTGTAGGAAGGAACTGCAGATGCTGGTTTAAACCGAAGATAGACACAAAATGCTGGAGTAACTCAGTGGGACAGGCTGCGTCTCTGGAGAGAAGGAAGGGGGGACTATTCGGGTTGAGACCCTTCCTGTTGCTGTATTCGAGGGATTTCTCTTGGAGATTCTGGGAGTCTGTTGTTGACATTTGGGCATCCAATCGAGTTGGGTTTTTGGTGAAAGCTGAACTCTCCCTTTGAGTGTGATTTGTGAATGAAGTGTTGCTTTTGTTACAACCCAACAGGTTCATTAGTATCCATCATAAATGCATCCAGCTGTCTTGAGGCAGTGTCATTGTACACATGTGCCTGGCCCAAACCAAGATGTTTTCTGAACCACAATGATCTATGATGGGGCTGGAATGCAAATGTATCCAAAATCCAAATCATTTGCATTTAATCTTGTATCCACGGCCATTAGTTTGATCGTAATCATTTTATATATATTTTTTTTTACATGCTCTCCTCTCTTCTCACGAATACATCTAAATTATTCACACCTTTTTTGTTTCTCCTTCAGACTGGGCAAGTTCTGTTGCTTCCATTTCCTCTCCATCCTTCATCCAGAGTAGAATCTGTGGTGATAGATAGTAGCCATTCGCCGCTCAGCTGCCTGGCTTCAAGTGATTGTTGCTTTTATCTTTATCATAACACACAGGAGGACTATTGGCCCGTTGAGTCCCACTCCACGTCATTTGTCCTATTTCTCTGTCCCCCTGCGATTTACTGTCACTCGTACCATTGGCCCTCACTTCATCTCCTGGTCGGGTAACCTTCTGGAATCAGGGACCGGGGGGAATCCCAGGCAATCACACAGTTTGCAAAATGACCAGGCAGCAATGTTTTGGCTGCAGAAAGATCTAATATCCTGGGCTGCTGCAGTCAGGGTGTGGGGTTGGAGGGAGATGCTGCTTGTTTACCTACAGCTGCTATCAAATTAAGTGAAATAATCAGTTTGCCCTTTGTGTTAGTTTACTCTATGTAAATGGAATGGTGAATAAACATCCTGCCTATAATTACCTGCTGTGAGTTAAACGATAAGCATGTTCAGATCACATGGGGGTGAGGGGGTGGGACAGGTGGATGAGGAAATACTGGAAAATTAATCTGGTCAGAGAGTTTTGCAGAGTCTGGCTGCTTCCCTGTTGCCCAGTGCTTGTGTCTGTGTCAGCCTCCACACAGTGTCTGTGTCTGCCAGCCTCCATTCAGTGCCTGCGTCTGCCAGCCTCCACACAGTGCCTGCGTCTGCCAGCCTCCACATAGTGCCTGTGTCTGCCAGCCTCCACATAGTGCCTGTGTCTGCCAGTACACACTGTGTCTGCGTCTGCCAGCCTCCACTCAGTGCCTGCGTCTGCCAGCCTCCACACAGTGCCTGTGTCTGCCAGCCTCCACACAGTGCCTGTGTCTGCCAGCCTCCACACAGTGCCTGTGTCTGCCAGCCTCCACACAGTGCCTGTGTCTGCCAGCCTACACACTGTGTCTGCGTCTGCCAGCCTCCACTCAGTGCCTGCGTCTGCCAGCCTCCACATAGTGCCTGTGTCTGCCAGCCTCCACTCAGTGCCTGCATCTGCCTCCAAGGTATTTTCCAGTGTCCGCTATTACTCGCTACTGGCAACGATCTCGCTGTGAATGGGAGGAGTGGATGGGAGGAACTGTAAAGTTGGGATACAGTTGTCAACTCTGGTTGGTATTCCTCAAGATTTAATCCTGTCATCTCCTTCTGCCCTCTATCTGCCCTTCCTCCACCCTCTATCTGCCCTTCCTCCACCCTCTATCTGCCCTTCCTGCGCCCTCTATCTGCCCTTCCTCCACCCTCTACCGTTGCCCCGAACATGTGTATGGAACGCAAGGATCTTTATAAAAGATCCCACCCCATTGGGGTCAATGTTCGGACCAGTTTCCCATGACATAGGCTGAACTGCCATCCAGTTACCATTTGACCTGCTCTCCTGCCCTCTCCAAGTTACCCAGTTCACATCAATCCCTTCCCTTCTCTTGGTCCCTGATCCTGTCAGACTGCTTTTTTAAAAATATTTAATTGATTAGAAGTGAGTACAATGCATTGGTACAAAAACGATGTCAACATATTACATTCTCTGTACAACTCCCTTTTTTTTAAAGAGAGGTGAGAAAGGAGAGAAGAAAAAGAGGTTGTGAAAAGTGAAGAATAGATTAGTGAGCGTGGGTGAAAAACCAATAAAGAAAAAGTGAAAGAGAAGGAATAAGTGAAGAAGGAGAGCAGGAGGGAGATGATTCCATCGCCACAGTGAGATGATTTTTTTAAATATTCTAAATCATCTTTCACCCATACCTGAAACTGTTGGTGTTCATGATACTATGTCACCACATGAATCCAAGAAATCAATAAATAACCATATAACAATTACAGCACGGAAACAGGCCATCTCGGCCCTACAAGTCCGTGCCGAACAAATTTTTTTTCCCCTTAGTCCCACCTGCCTGCACTCATACCATAACCCTCCATTCCCTTCTCATCCATATGCTTATCCAATTTATTTTTAAATGATACCAATGAACCTGCCTCCACTACTTCCACTGGAAGCTCATTCCACACCGCTACCACTCTCTGAGTAAAGAAGTTCCCCCTCATATTACCCCTAAACTTCTGTCCCTTAATTCTGAAGTCATGTCCTCTTGTTTGAATCCTCCCTATTCTCAAAGGGAAAAGCTTGTCCACATCAACTCTGTCTATCCCTCTCATCATTTTAAAGACCTCTATCAAGTCCCCCCTCAACCTTCTGCGCTCCAGAGAATAAAGACCTAACTTATTCAACCTATCTGTAACTTAGTTGTTGAAATGGGGACAAACTCCTTAAGAATAGGTCTTGTTTGTCTATTAGGAGGAGTCTCATTTCTTCCAAATGTGCTGTGTCCAGCATATTACTGATCCACATTTTAAATGTTGGTATATTAGCATTTTTCCAAAATTTAAGTATAAGTTTTTTTGCTGTTATTAACCCATAGTTGAAAAATGAGTTTTGGTGTGTATTTAATTTGTTCTCATCTCCACTTACTCCACATATAATCATTTCTGTATTAGGTTCCATTTTTGTCTTAAATAATTTTGAGAATATATCAAGTATGTCACACCAAAATTTATAAAGTTTTGAACAAGCGACAAATGTAATATTGGCATTTTGAGAAAGACATTTATCACAAATGGGAGAAATTTTTGGATAAAATTTATTCAACCTAGTTTTGGAATAATATAATCTAGTGTAATATTTTAAACTGAATTAAGTTATGTCTAGCATTGATCGAACATTTATGTATATGTATCAAATATTTTTCCCATGTTTTTTTTGAGATTTTTATCATTAATTCTTTTTCCCAGTCTTCTCTAATTGCCTCTGTTGATGGCAATTCTATATTTAAAATACTGTTATACAAGTATGAAATTAATTTTGTTGACTCCGCATTGATATTCATTACTTCTTCTGGTTGGTATTCCTCAAGATTTAATCCCATCATCTACTTCCGCCCTCTATCTGCCCTTCCTCCACCCTCTACCGTTGCCCCGAACATGTGTATGGAACGCAAGGATCTTTAAAAAAGATCCCACCCCATTGGGGTCAATGTTCGGACCAGTTTCCCATGACATAGGCTGAACTGCCATCCAGTTACCATTTGACCTGCTCTCTTGCCCTCTCCAAGTTACCCAGTTCACATCAATCCCTTCCCTTCTCTTGGTCCCTGATCCTGTCAGACTGCTAACCATCCAATGACCATTGACTGTCCCCATAACTGATATGTTTCGATGTTTGTGTTCCTTGATTGTTGGAGACCGTACATCGATGTCCTGCTCCCAACCCACCAAGCCCACATGGACCATCCAATGCCCCCCCCACATCAGTTCCATTTCATGTTTGGTCCACTCCCAGTGGCTGCCCCGACCCTCCACCACTCACCAATGCATTAGGGATGATTTTGATTGTCTAACCAGACTGATTCCTGGGATGTCAGGACTGTCTTATGAAGAAAGACTGGATAGACTCGGCTTGTACTCGCTAGAATTTAGAAGATTGAGGGGGGGATCTTATAGAAACGTACAAAATTCTTAAGGGGTTGGACAGGCTAGATGCAGGAAGATTGTTCCCGATGTTGGGGAAGTCCAGAACAAGGGGTCACAGTTTAAGGATAAGGGGGAAATCTTTTCGGACCGAGTAAAACTTTTTTCACACACAGAGTGGTGAATCTCTGGAATTCTCTGCCACAGAAGGTAGTTGAGGCCACAGTTCATTGGCTATATTTAAGAGGGAGTTAGATGTGGCCCTTGTGGCTAAAGGGATCAGGGGGTATGGAGAGAAGGCAGGTACAGGATACTGAGTTGGATGATCAGCCATGATCATATTGAATGGCGGTGCAGGCTCGAAGGGCCGAATGGCCTCCTCTTGCACCTATTGTCTATGTTTCTAATTAACCCACCAGTGTGCCAGTTGTGTGTGGAAACCATAGCAGCAGGGGAAATCCGTGATCCCCCCCCCCCCCCCACAACCCGGACACACACATTCCTCCTTGCACACTAACAATCCCACTCTGACTTCCTTATCCCATCTGTATGCCAGCCCTTTGTCATCTTACTGCTCCTGTATTGAATTGCCTCTCTTTAGACTGTGGACTTTAGAGACACAGCATGGAAACAGTCCCTTCGGCCCATCGAATCCATGCCGACCAGCAATTACCCAGTACATTAACATTATCCTGTATACACACACACACACACACGGGACAATTTTTGCCAAAGCTAATTAACCTACAAACCCGCACGTCTTTGGAGTGTGGGAGGAAACCGGAGCGCCCGGAGAAAAGCCACGCGGTCACATGGAGACAGCGTACAGACAGCGCCCGTAGTCTGGATTGAACCCGGGTCTCTGGCAGATTTTGACTCCTCTACACCCACTTGCCTGGTTTGGTTTACATGCTGACAAACCTGGTCACAGAATCGAAGCCAAGACCTGCGCACGCCTGCTTGTGCCACCGTGTATTTGTGGACGTGGCCTTGGTTCCTTTCTATTTGCCGCTCAACAACTGTTGCAGATTCCATGTGTTGCTGACATATTGGTCCCTACATTGGCCCGTAGCTGCGGAACCTGCAGCCGTGGGGTCATTGATGGACAGCACTAGCTATGGGGAGAGGTGCACAGACTTGGATTGTTTACTAAGCATCAAACACTGAGGGGAGATGATGGAAGTGTGGGAAATTGAGAGCCATGAAAGTGTTACATTGTCAGCCTTTTTTCCTGGAGTATAATTATCAAATACTCGAGGTTTAGGTTTAAGGTGAGGGGGGAAAAGTTTCAAGGAGGTTTGCTGGGCATGTTTTCACACAGTAGTTGTGGGTTGGAAACAGGAACGATGGTGACATTGAAGAGTCGTTTAGACAGGTGTGTGCATGGGCAGGGTTGGGTGGATATAGACATGATAGTTGGGCAGATGGGATAGTTTACATTGCACTCATGCTCATTATTGCCTTTTATCATGCATCTATACACCGTGGACGGCTCGATTGTAATCATGTATTATCTTTCCAATGACTGGTTAGCACACAAGAATATTTACAAGCTGGTTTTCCAAATTCCAAATTGTACATTAGACGATATTCTAGAAATATTCACTATCGGTTTTGCCTTTTGTTCTCGACTGCGTTAGAGAGTGAAGGTTCGACTCTGGGAACTATGCAGTTTGACATCATTCCAAACCAGCAAAACCTCCTCTTGTGGCCATTGTTTTGGACAAACCCTGATTCAGACAGTGAATCTGAACAATGTAACTATGCTCAGCGACAATCTCTTATTCTGTTGACATTACGCCCATGGAATTAAAATCCGCTGCAAAATTCAGTAGCAGGTTGATTCATTAACCAGAAAACATAGGTCACCTATCCATGTTCTCCACAGATGCTGCCTGACCCGCTGAGTTACTCCAGCACTCTGTGAAACATCACCTATCCATGTTCTCCACAGATGCTGCCTGACCCACTGAGTTACTCCAGCACTCTGTGAAACGTCACCTATCCATGTTCTCCACAGATGCTGCCTGACCCGCTGAGTTACTCCAGCACTCTGTGAAACGTCACCTATCCATGTTCTCCACAGATGCTGCCCGACCCACTGAGTTACTCCAGCACTCTGTGAAACGTCACCTATCCATGTTCTCCACAGATGCTGCCTGACCCGCTGAGTTACTCCAGCACTCTGTGTCTTTTGATTGAATGGTCATGTTCATTTTAATTGAAAGCTTGAAGGGAGAGCTGTACATGGGTGTGGGGAGAGAGTTGATGTGAGGGTGTTTGAGTGATTACATAGTGGTCTGGGAGAGCTGCCCTCCCCAATAATCCAACAGTTGGTGAAACATGACCATTGCAAACATTTCCTTTTTGGCATATTTCCTGGGTCAAATATCTACAATGGATTATGTGGCAAGGTTGTAAAGTGATCCAGTTAATTCCAGTGGTCTAGATTGAATGTGGAAGAGGTTAGACAAGGTCTCGAGTGTATTGTTGAACAGGTGTGCAAGGACCATCGTTTCCTCATTCACAGTGTTGGCTCATTCCTGCGGTGATGGCTCACTTCTCGGTTTGATGTGAAAGGAAGATGGTTCCCCTCTTCTGTCTTCAACCTTTGTAAATGATTTAGGTGATGACCATTGTAGATTTTCAAATGTTTCGAGGCAACAAGGTTTGACGTAGAGGTCTGGTGCTAAGGTGCAAGGGAACATTCTGAGATAGACGATCGTTCTACAGGGAGTGTAAGTCAACCCAGCGACTGTGTCTGTAGATACTGCAGAAGGTTTGAAAGTTTCCCAAATATGGGAGCAGAAATCAAATCGTGATGTGGACGAACAATTGATAGAATTGAATCAAAGTGTAATGGGCTGTGAGTCAGCCGGATAATTAATTTTTTTCAAGTTAAGGGGGCACGGTGGCACAGCGGTAGAGTTGTTGCCTCGCAGCATCAGAGTTCTGGGTTCGATCCTGACCACGGGTGCTGTCTGTACGGAGTTTGCACGTTCTCCCCGTGACCTGGTAGGTTTTCTCCAATATCCTCGGTTTCCTCCCACACTCCAAAGACGTGCAGGTTTGTAGGTTTATTGGCCTGGTGTAAATGTAAATTGTCCTTGGTGTGTGTAGGATAGTGTTAATGTGCAGGGATCGCTGGTTGGCGAGGGCTCGGTGGGCCGAAGGGTGTGTTTCTGCGCTGTATCTCTAAACTAAATCTCGAGTGTTGTTTTCTGAAGCATTGCAATCATGGTAATTTATTCCTGCGCTGGCTAGCTGAGTGATCGCAGGAATGGAGTGGCTTGGGGGGGAATGTGATATTATAGCCGTTACAGTAACGGGGCTGAGGGAAGGCAGTCTAGCAGTCCGATATTGCAGGTATCGATGCTACAGGCATGGTACGGAGGAGCATAGGGCTGTCTTTTTAGCCAGGGAAGACATATCTACGAAAGGGCTGCATCTGCTGCTATGTACCACGGCAGGAATGTGTCCAGGGAACTTTTATAACAGCCATCACCAATAGGTGGCACCACCTGTGTACTGTGTTAGAAACATAGACAATAGGTGCAGGAGGAGGCCATTCGGCCCTTCGAGCCAGCACCGTCATTCATTGTGATCATGGCTGATCATCCCCTATCAATAACCCCGTGCCTGCCTTCTCCCCATATCCCTTGACTCCACTAGCCCCTAGAGCTCTATCTAACTCTCTCTTAAATCCATCTAGTGACTTGGCCTCCACTGCCCTCTGTGGCAGGGAATTCCACTGATTCACAACTCTCTGGGTGAAAAAGTTTTTTCTCATCTCAGTCTTAAATGGCCTCCATTTATTCTAAGACTGTGGCCCCTGGTTCTGGACTCGCCCAACATTGGGAACATTTTTCCTGCATCTACCTTGACCAGTCCTTTTATAATTGTATATGTTTCTATAAAATCATTCCCCCTCATCCTTCTAAACTCCAGTAAATACAAGCCTAGTCTTTTCAATCTTTCCTCATGACAGTCCCGGCCATCCCAGGGATCAATCTCGTGAACCTACGCTGCACTGCCTCAATCACAAGGATGTCCTTCCTCAAATTAGGAGACCAAAACAGTACACAATACTCCAGATGTGCTATCACCAGAACTCTATACAACTGCAGAAGAAGCTCTCTACTCCTGTACTGAAATCCTCTTGTTATGAAGGCCAACATTCCATTAGCTATCTTCACTGCCTGCTGTACCTGCATGCCAACTTTCAGTGTTTAAGAGGGAACTGCAGATGCTGGAGAATCGAAGGTTACACAGAAAAGCTGGAGAAACTCAGCGGGTGCAGCAGCATCTATGGAGCGAAGGAAATAGGCAACGTTTCGAGCGGAAACCCTTCTTCAGACTGCTACTGTCTGAAGAAGGGTTTCGGCCCGAAACGTTGCCTATTTCCTTCGCTCCATAGATGCTGCTGCACCCGCTGAGTTTCTCCAGCTTTTCTGTGTAACCTGCCAACTTTCAGTGACTGGTGTACAAGGACACCCAGGTCTCGCTGCACCTCCCCCTTACCTAACCTAACCCCATTGAGATAATAATCTGCCCCCTTGTTTTTTCCGCCAAAGTGGGTAACCTCGCATTTATCTATATTATACTGCATCTGCCACGCATCTGCCCACTCACTCAACCTGTCCAGGTCACCCTGCAACCTCCTAACATCCTCTTCACAGTTCACACTGCCACCCAGCTTTGTGTCATCTGAAAACCTACTAGTGTTGCTCCTAATTCCCTCTTCCAAATCATTAATATATATGGTAAACAGTTGCGGCCCCAACACCGAGCCTTGCGGCACTCCACTCGCCACTACCTGCCATTCTGAAAAGGACCCGTTCACTCCTACTCTTTGCTTCCGGTCTGCCAACCAATTTTCTATCCATGTCAACACCCTACCCCCAATACCATGTGCTCTAATTTTAGTCACCAGTCTCCCATGCGGGACCTTATCAAAGGCTTTCTGAAAGTCTAGATACACTACATCCACTGGCACCCCTTCATCCATTTTGCTTATCACATCCTCAAAAATTTGCAGAAGATTAGTCGAGCATGATTTCCCTTTCATAAATCCATGTTGACTTGGACTAATCCTTTTACTGCTACCAAATGCCCCTTTATTACCTCTTTAATAATTGACTCCAGCACCTTTCCCACCACCAAAGTCAGGCTAACTGGTCTATAATTCCCCGTTTTCTCTCTCACTCCTTTCTTGGATATTGAAGACTGCTACATAATTTTACCAGGTTGAACGCAAACCGAACCATTTCACTGTAGCTAGGTACGTGACAATATAGAATCATTGAATCAGTCATATATAGAGGACTCGAATAGAGTGGGAGCAACACTGGATCTCCTCCTGGGGAATGAGGTGGGATGTGTCGATGAGGGACTACCTTGACCAGTGACCATAATTCTGTAGGTTTTAAGGTAGTTAGACACAAGGATAGGAATGGCCCACAAGGTACGGTCCTAAATTGCAGCATGGCTGAGTTTTTGCACTAGTCAGTTTATTGGCCAAGTATTCACATACAAGGAATTTGCCTTGGTGCTCCGCCCACAAGTAACAACATGACATGCAGTGACAGTTACGAATGGCTCAGAAAACACTAAACATTAATAATAATAAAACATTAATGTTAAAACACCATTGATCAAGCATGTGAACCAACAACATCGACTGGGGCAGCCTGTTTGCAGAAAAGGGAACTTCTGGCAAGTGGGAGACTTTCAGAAGTGGGATAGCACGAGTATGTGGCCAGTGTGTTCCCGTCTGGGTGAAGGGAGAGACTGGCAAGTTTGGGGAACTCTGGTTGATGAGAGATGTTGAGGCTCTGGTCAGGATGGGTTGTACTTACACAGTGTATGGTCACAGAATGGTGTTAGTGTCACTGGACACTGAGGGACTGGACCCTGTGTAAAAACATATCACTGATATGTGATCGGGGGGAAAATAAATCCCATGTTGACACACAAGGTGGCGCATCACCAGACTTGGGAACAGCCCTTCCATTAGTTACTGCCCGATTCACATCTACCTGATTGTGGACATTGGACGTTGTCTGTGGAACTGATGGGCGACAACATTGAGAACTATATTCTGCACCCTTTGCTCTGTCTATTGTTCTCCAGTTTGACATATACTATACTATTTACATATCGTATTATCTGATCTGGATAACATACAAAGCAAAGCTTTACCTGGTCCCCGTGATAATCATCACCCTAAACATAATATTGGAAGTGAATGTTTGTACATCGAGTGAATCAGCCCATGTACACAGCCATTCCCACCTTGTACAATAGGTGACAAGTGTCCACTCACACTTACATAAACAACTCCGAGCTCAGTCCCCAGTGTAATCAAGATAGATACAGAATGCTGGAGTAACTCAGTGGGACATGCAGCATCTCTGGGGAGAATGAATGGGTGACGTTTCGGGTTGAGACCCTTCTCCAGTCCATTCCTTCTCTCCAGAGATGCTGGCTGTCCCGCTGAGTTACTCCAGCGCTTTGTGTCTAACCCTGGTTTAAACCAGCATCTGCAGTTCCTTCCTACACACCTTGTGTCATCAATGCCGTTTGTAATTTCTCCAACATTGTGATCACTCATTTACATTGGAAAGGAGCTGGCAATGACACCTGTGCTTACCCAGTAGGCCGCGGGTCAGAGAGAGTGCCCTGGACTCCGCTGAGAGAGAGAATAGACTCAGCGAGTTATTTCGGGCACGGGATGGAGATGGTGATGCTGACATGTAAAATCTGCCTTCCTTAAACATTCACGGCATGTAACCTTTGTGAAAGTCGGGAGTGCCTGGAAATGCAAATTTGAATTCTTTGTATTTCTTTGAAAACAAGATTATGGAATCTGGGTCAAAGGAGAAGTTACTGGGGGAGCTCGGCAGACCAGGCAGCATCCGTTGTGGGAATGGACAGTTGGCCATTCACCTGGACTTCCAGGTGTAACTGCCTGACCACTCCCCTCCACACATTGTGCCTGATCCGTGAGTTTCTCCGGGAACTTTCCCGTTTTGGGAAAATATTATCGAGGCGGCATGGCGGCACAGCGGTAGAGTTGCTGCCTCACAGCGCCAGACATCCGGGTTTGATTCTGACTACGGGTGCTGTCTGTACGGAGTTTGTATGTTCTCCCCATGACCACGTGGGTTTTCTCCAGGAGCTCCGGTTTCCTTCCACACTCCAAAGACGTGTGGGTTTGTAGGTTAATTGGCTTTGGTGAACATTGTAAATGGTCCCCAATGTTTAGGATGGTGTTGGTATACGGGTGATCGCTGGTCGGCACGGACTTGGTGGGCCGAAGGGCCAGTTTTGTGCTGTATCTCAAGTCTATTGCAAGGTATTGGGGGTGAAACGAGGAACGGCAGGTGCTGTTTTGGGCATCTTCTGCATAGAATGGGGTTGTTTTTGCTACATGGGACGGTGAGGGGGGATTTAACTGTTGGCCCAAATATAGTTTCGCTCAAAACCAAGGGGCAGAGGTTTAAAATAATTGGTGTATGGTTATAAGGAATCGGAACATTGTTTTCACGCATTGTGTGTTTGGGAGCAGCTCATTAACAGGCTGCCAGAGGCAGAAATGGCCAGTGTTTAAACTACATCCAAGTTTCTCCACTGACAGATGTGGGTGGTTTCATACATGAGAAAATGAATGGTTAGTGGGCTGGGACAGGAATTAATTCTATAGAAATGGTTCAATTGCCTTTATTGCTGAGGGGCTGGAGTTTAAAAATAGAGAAGATGTTATTGCAGAGAAGGGTGTTGCTGAGCTTTGACCCACTTTTTCTGCAAATGGATGTGCTGAAGATGCCCAAAGGGGTCACGGCTTAAGGATAAGGGGGAAATCCTTTAAAACTGAGATGAGAAGAACTTTTTTCACACAGAGAGGGGTGAATCTCTGGAACTCTCTGCCACAGAGGGTAGTTGAGGCCAGTTCATTGGCTATATTTAAGAGGGAGTTAGATGTGGCCCTGTGGCTAAGGGGATCAGGGGGTATGGAGAGAAGGCAGGTACGGGATACTGAGTTGGATGATCAGCCATGATCATATTGAATGGCGGTGCAGGCTCAAAGGGCCGAATGGCCTACTCCTGCACCTAATTTCTATGTTTCTATGCACTTGACCAAACCTGGGAGAAGAGGATTGAGTGACCACAAACAGTGAGAAGGATGAGAGCTCTTTGGGATTTGGTAGAGTGAGGGGGGGGGGGGGGGGCGATCTTATTCAAATACAGGTTGTACCAAGGTTATTCCTGCGAACGGTTCCCAAGTTGGGAATGTACAGTGGTGGGTGAGCTGGGAGAGTGAGAGGGTCCAGGAAGAGTGGCTGTTAGTGAGTGTGAATGAGTGGTCCTGGAGCAGCCAGCGAACCCACCCATCCCACTGGCTTTCCAAATGATCATTCATCAGAATATTGAAGGTAGACGTTAGGAGGTCATGATCAGTGATAGAAGATGTTGGTGAGGCTACATGTAGAATATTGTGTTGAGTTCCAGGCCCCATGTTATAAGAAAGATGCTGTCAAGCTGGGATGGGTGCAAAGAAGATTTACAAGATTGTTGCCAGGATTTGAGGATCTGAGCTATAGGGAGAGGTTGAGTAAGCTGGGACTAATCCATGAAGTGCAGGAGGATGAGGGGTGATCTGCTAGAGGTGTACAATATCATGAGAGGAATAGATTGGGTAGACTCACAGAGTCTCTTGGCCAGAGTAGGGGAATCGAGAACCAGAGAACATAGGTTTAAGTTGAGGGGGCAGGGGAAAGATTTAATAGGAACCTGAGGGGTAACATTTTCATGCAAGTGGTGGTGGATGTATGGAACGAGTTGCCAGAGGAGGCAGTTGAGGCTGGGGACTATCACAATGTTTAAGAAACATTTATACAGGTACATGGATAGGATAGGTTTAGAGTGACATGGGCCAAATTCAGGCAGGTGGGACTGGTTTAGCAGGGACACATTGGTGGGTGTTGGGCTGAAGGGCCTGTTTCCGTGCTGTATCAGTCTATGTTTATGGGCTGTCCATAAGTCGGGAACATTACAGTGGACGTTGATGTTTCTACTAGTGGATTGACATGGAACTGGGAGACCTAGTGGCAAAATGAAGGGGCAGCCACTTTAAACCTGGGGTGTGTTGGAGTTTCTTGTCATGGTGGTGAATCTCTCTGGAATTCTCCACCCAACAATTGGACAGGCAAGATTCTGGTGGAATTTTAACTGGGACTGATAAATGTTTGGTAGGTGCATGGGCATTGTGGAATTGCTGTAGACTTCAGGATTGACTAGATCAACCATTATCCTATTGAATGGTGAGATAGGCTTGGACGGGATAATCTACTCCTGTTCGTGTTTCCTTGTGTTCTCGTGTGAATGTATACTTCAAGAGTTGAGACTGGCAAGGCTACAGATTAATGCTGGAAGGTGGGATTATGTTGGGTAACTCTCCTGAATGGCATGGACACCATAAGCCAAGTTGCCACTGATTCCTTGGCCATGATGTGCGGCTGGCTTGTGTTGTGTACCTCTCCCCTTGCCAAGAGCTGCACAGTTCACATGGCACTTGTGACATTGTGTCGGAGATCGGCAGAACGGATGTGGGACGGGTTACTCTCCTTGGCAGAGGGTCT
Source organism: Leucoraja erinaceus (assembly GCF_028641065.1). Taxonomy (NCBI): domain Eukaryota; kingdom Metazoa; phylum Chordata; class Chondrichthyes; order Rajiformes; family Rajidae; genus Leucoraja; species Leucoraja erinaceus. The sequence goes on along the minus strand of NC_073408.1, from coordinate 888,196 downwards.
AAAATAAGAAGGTTTCAAGATATGGTACAAGACCATTTAGGACTGAGATCTTTTCTCACCTGCAATGAACCTGTGTAGTTATCTACCTCAAGATAATGGAGGCCAAAGTGCAGAAATTATTGAGAAGGCAGATCGATATCCAGACATCATCTGGTGTGAGCAGGGTCTGTGAATATGGTTGTGTTTAGTATGGCTGTATGGTCATTTGAATTTCACTGTACCTTAATTGGTACACGTGTCAATAAACTGGCCGTGACCTTGATGATAGGAAATCACCCCATGGTGATATTGGTTGTCTGAGGAAACTTAACATTCTGAACGGCCTGTTTCTGTGAGTTGGCGTTGTGACCAAAGGCAATGTTGGTATGGAGACCTACAACAAAGTCGTTGTTTGGAATGAGCACTAATCATATACTTGCAAATGGCAATTGCTTTCAAGTGGATTAAGAATAAATTTAGAATGATAATTGAGGACTTTAAGCATGGGAGGAGTTGTATTAATGTCACCGACAAAATCTGACAAAGGGATGTAGTGGATGGGGAGAAATCATGAGAATATCGTGAAATTATGGAGATAGTCATCTTTCATTCAGAACCAGCATTCCCATGTGGGGCTAGGGTCCCACTGGAGAATAAAGGGCCACAGAGTCAAGTCCGGGTTATTGTTATTCCCGTATCTTGGTTATGCACAAAGTATGCAGATCTTTACTAGGGTAACATATAAGGTGTGTCTGATTTATTCAAGGAGGTTCTGTGCATAATAATATGCAAGCTAAAATATGTTACAAATGACCTAATTTAGTTCAAGATGATAGTTTCCCCAGTAAAAGAAGTGGGAAACGGGTTTAACGGCATTTACAAATTGGTGATGAAGTGATTCGCTGGTCTTTAGCATCAGTCTCACTAATGTTGATCTTGGAGTCGGTGAGGAAGTCTGAAGTAGAGTCTGCCAATGGACTCGCTGAAGGCAGTACGTCTGTGCTCGTGTGGTGTGTTGAAACCTAATGAGCTTCCAAAGGGATACAACAGAGGCATTCGCTGCCACAAGTGTAATGCTCTCATTCTAGAATGGAAGAAGCGACAACAGGAAATGATGGCCAAGGTAATCTCTCTCTCTCTCTGTCTCTCTCTGTCTGTCTCTGTCTGTCTGTCTCTGTCTGTCTCTGTCTCTGTCTGTCTCTGTCTGTCTCTGTCTGTCTCTGTCTGTCTCTCTCTGTCTGTCTGTCTGTCTCTGTCTGTCTCTCTCTGTCTGTGTGTGTGTGTATAAAATGTAGTGTAAATGTGGTGTTATGAAATTAAAAGGTGCTTGACATGTTGGTGCCTGTGGTGGCAAGTAGTGCAGAAGATGGTTTGCAGAGGGATTTTAGAACGGTGAAGCAGGTGGGCAGAGTTTTAACCAGTCGACAGATGCTGCCTGGTTTCAACAGTTTGCAGAAGTGGATGAACACGAATCTATAATCTCAGGCTGCTCCTTTAAATATTTCTTAAACTGTTGTGGAATTTTGACACCTAATAATTCCTTATTTTCTTGAATAGTCTCTCTCAAGCAAAGAGCTTACAATGACTTGAATGACTATCCAGGAACTTAAAAGTGTCTGAAGAAGGGTTCCAACCTAAAACGACCCAAACCATCCCCACTGAGTTACTCCAGCACTGTCTATCAACTTGAAATGTCTCTTGGTTTGAAATACATTCCCAGTGTAGGGCCTGCTTCTGTTAGACTGGTCTCTGTTGCCCATTGCTTGTTGCCCTTGGAGGTGTTGGAGACTCCACGTGCGTCTGGGAGCATGAATGAAATTCTATCCACTTTTGTCTGCTGGCAAGGTGGTCAGTAACCCAAGGAAGAGGGTTGTGTGGAAGATGGAAGGCAGAGGTGGACTGATCGTAACTGCAGCCCAGGCTGGCCATTCCTGGCCACCCCTGGTGACCGAATGGCATGATCGGATTTGTTGGGGGAGCTGGTTCAGTAAATGTGGGGTTAGAATAAGAAGCAAGGAAGAGCGAACTTGTTGTGCATCTACAGATATGATAGATCTCTGGGTTTTTGTCATGAGTCAGAGGTTTCCTTGAATTGTTTTCATCCTGGGGTAAATTGGCATTAAAGTTATTGACGTTGGTGTAGCAAGAGCTTGCAATATTGTGAAATATTGGTAATGACAGGGAACTTAGTGACAGGCCCAGTGCTTGGAGGGAAATACCTCAGCAGGTATCTGTATTCCAAATAATTGTGGCTGAGGTTCTTTAGTGGAAATCAATGATATTCTTACAGAGCAGAACACTGTGGTTGTTGACTCTGTGATGCCTAGTGTCTCAGGATATTATTATTGTGGGATTCACTGATAGTGATGGGTTGTGTAGAAAGTGGTCATTTGGCCCAATTAGTCTTGTTCGTGTTTCTGCCCCACACGAGGTTCCTCCAATCCTGTTGCTTTTTATCCATTTCTAATCCTTTTTTTCCCCCCATTGGTTCTGTGTTTTTATCCCATTCGGCCCTTAGCCTGCACCGCTATTTTGATCATGGCTGATCATCCCTCATTCCCGTACCTGCCTTCTCTGTCCCCTTAAAAGGGCCACATCTAACTGTCAATGATATGCATCCCTAGTAGAGACTCACCACTCTCTGTGTATTATCTCTAAATAATGTCACATCTTGAAATTAGAGCACCTGTGGCCCTAACCCATCCATACTGACCAATCTGGCCATCAACACTTCTCCCATTTGCCGGCGTTGGCCTATGTTGATTGAAGCCCTTCCCGTCTATTTATCTGTCCAGATATATTTTTAACATTGTAATTGTAGCTCCTGCTCCCTCTAACTCTGGAAGCTCATTCCATGTATCCACCACATGCCGTGGTAAAAGTTGCCTCTCCGATTCCCTTTCCCCTCTTATGTAAAACCTCTGCTCTCTACTTGTAGATTCCTCAATCCCGGGGTAAAGACTGAGAGACTTTCTACCCCAACAATACCCGTGTGATTTTATAAACTTCCTTCCCAGCCAATCCAATCTCAATATAACTCCAGCTCTCGAGCAGGCAACATTCCTGTGAATCATTCCCCACTCTCTCATCAGCTAGTCCCAGTGTAAAGTTCCCCATTCTAACCATCCTCTCGGTTGTGGTCTCTTGCCTTGGAGGTTTCTACTTAAATGGAAATGTCTTCTCCATTACCGAGTTGTAAATTCTTTCATAGTTTTGAAGAACCTCAGTCAGGTTGACTGTGTTTGTGTTTCTGCGGAAAACAGTCCCAGGTTCTTCACCCAACTCATAAATCTTTATCTCCTCCAAATATCTTTTATAATAAGGTGATCAGAACTGTGCACAAATTGTTTAGACTAATTAAAGTCTAATACACATTTATTACAACCTGCTTTCAATTCTTCCCCTGAAGTAATGAAACACTGGTTCTGATTCCTCAGATCACTTTCCCCACTCCACATCAGCTTTTGTATTCGTGTTATGGTGACCTTGAAATACTGTCATTATTTTATTCATTGTTTTGATTATATTTTATGTGTGTATTTCATTTAGATGCATGTTGAACTGCTGAAAGTAAGCACTTCACAGCTCTGCTGTCGGTACATATCACAATTTAAACACCTCTGACTCGGAAACAATAAAATCAAATTCAACATCTCTGTGAAGTAATGCCCCTGTCCCACCTAGGAAACCTGAACGGAAACCTCTGGAGACTTTGCACCACACCCAAGGTTTCCGTGCGGTTCCCGGAGGTTTTTGTCTGTCTCCCTACCTGCTTCCACTACCTGCAGCCTCCAGCAACCACCTGCAACCTCCGGGAACCGCTCGGAAACCTTGGGTGGGGCACAAAGTCTCCAGTGGTTTCCGTTCAGGTTTCCTAAGTGGGACAGGGGCATAATAAGTTGTGCACTTAAGACAATGGTATGAATCTGCTTTACCTGGTCTGGTCTACTGGTCCAAGCACTCAAAGTCTCTCTCTGTTTTCAGACTGTACCGCCACATGGTTTTTTAAAATATTAAAATGACCGTAGCCAATTTTCTTTGCTGTATTTTTGCCTCCACCACAGTGAGGAGGTGCTTGGAGGACTCACTGTGGTGGTGTTAATTTGTGTTTATTGTTGTTTATTATTATATGATTGTATGTATGACTGCAGGCACGAAATTCTGTTCAGACCGTAAGGTCTGATTGACAATGAAGGTATTCAATTCAATTCAATTCAATTGTCCGGAGATGGGACGGGTTAAATATCCGTCCATGGTGACTAACCCCTGACGCCAGCTGGTTTGGAGATTCCCACCAACAACTCTCTTCTTCCAATCCCGTGGCATCACAGGATTAGGAAGGGAAGATCTGGGTCTCCCCCCAACACAAGGTAGACTCAGATACCTCGCCTCAAACTAATCCATGCTACAAAATGAAAACCCCATTTTTTTCCAGGTAGACTGTGTAAAACTGATTCATCCGCTCCCTAGGGCACAACTAACCCCCAGAGAAGTTGTTTTTTTGTGTGTTAGAGTCAGTCACACAGTGAGTGGTGAAAACTGGAACTCTCTGCCACAGAGGGTAGTTGAGGCCTAGGGCACAACTAAGATGTCCCCAGAGAAGTATGTTTTCAGGATTATTGAATGTGGTTCGAAGGGCCGAATGGCCTACTCCTGCACCTAATTTCTATGTTTCTATGTATCTAATTGTGATACTAACTGAACAATGAAATTCTTACTAGATTTACATACAAGCTGATTTGCTTCTTTATGCAAAACATTTTTATAAAGTGTTCCTCATCTGTGTGCTTTGAATTTGCTGAGATTCTGACTTGTTGTTCTGCGCTGTTTGTGTCCATTGTTCACAAACAAGTCTGGCATCAAACGTCCACCAGACCTTCGGTCACCTGATGTATTATATGTGAAGTTTGTAACACCCCTCATTACAGCTGATTGAGCAGAATGAGCTGGTGGCCAGAGTGGTCTTTGGCTGCTGCTTTGAGGTAGTGTCTCCTGTAGAACTCTTGTGTTGGGAGGTCAGTACGTGTGATGGGTCAGGAAGTGTCTACCACTCTCTGTAGTCTTCTCCATTCATGGGTGTTTGCATTGCCAAACCAGGCCATGGTCCAATCAGTTAGTGTGGTCTCCATCATACACCTGTAGGTGTACACAAGAGTATTTGTGGAATACCAGATCTCCCTTTGAAGGAATAGAGTAGTTGGTGAACATTCTTTGTGACTACATCAATATGCAAGGCCTGAGGCAGATATTCAGAGGTGTGTACATCCAGGAACTTGAAGCTGTTGACTCCCTCACTGTTACCAGTCGCTGACAGAGGTATCTGACCATCTCTCTTCATTTCTTTCAGCCACAAGAAAGAGCGAAGGCCAAGGGCGAGGCGGATGCGTTTGTTCAACAACGTCCAGTAAACACCACCATTCCAGTAGATCCAGGTGTGACAAATGACTAATACTTGTACTTGTATAAAGTGTGTGGGTAGAGTCTCCCTTCACCTGCCTCTGTTGGGAAACATTATCCTCCGCCTCCTCTGTTTTGTGAAAGAGTTCAAGCTTGACCTGATGTCATAAGATTATGTGATAGGAGCAGAATTAGGCCATTCAGCCCATCTAGTCTACACTGCCATTCAATCATGACTGATCTATCTCTCCCTCCTAACCCCATTCTCCTGCCTTCTCCCCATAACCTCTGACACCCGTACTAATCAAAAAGGGATTTGAATGGTCATCTAGTGGATAATACATAGTAGAACAGTGATAAGATGTGAGTATCTAATCTCTGCCTTTTAAAATATTACTCTTTTAATAAACTGCGGTGATGTTAGACAAAGGTCCTTTGCCTTATCGAGACATAAGATGCCGAGTCCTGTCGAATGTTAGCTTTTAATTATTCAATTGGATAGGGTAACTTGGGCATTATTTGTAAGACTTTGCCCAAATTTGGTCTTGACATTTGCAACATTCCAACCTGGTCCCATCCAAAGATTTCAATGACTTTAAAGCATCTTAAGATATCCTAATAAGATGAGTTCTTGGATAAAGAGAGTTGATTTTTCTGATATTTAAACTTCCAGTATAAATGTGTATTTGTGGGCCTGGTCATGTGGGGGGAGGGGGGGAGGGGGAGCGGGGGAGGTGAAAACTTGGGTCTTTGTGTTCTCCCTGATCTCAGCCTTCCAACCCTGCCACTGTCTTTGGGAGAGACAAACAAACGTGGCTCTGTTCCTTTGTGGTATTTCTCGATCAGACTCTTTAGATCTTGCACCCACATAAATTGGAAGTCAAAAGCACTCTTGAATATCTGTAGGCCCAATTAAAGCGAATCCAGGGCCAGGCCCAGTGTCTGATCCCAACTCATTCCCAGAGTTGTTAATGTGGGGATGGGTGACAATGCAGACTGAATGACAAGCATTGCACTAATACATTCTCCACCCTCCAGATGACTCTAATCCATCCAGATGTGCCATGAACAAGAAGAAGAAGATCATTGTAACTGTCCTCACGGTGCTAACTGTCTTAGCGATCATTGCTGTTGCTGCTTATTTTGGTAAGCTGATTTGCTTCTTTACACAAAACATTTTTATAAGTGTTCCTCCTCTGTGTGCTTTGAATTTGCTGAAATTCTGACGTTGTTGATCTGTACTTCTTGTTTCATTTGTTCACAAACAAGTCTGGCATCAAATGTCTACCAGACATTCGGTCACCTGAGGTATCGTGCGTGAAGTTTGTAACGGTAACAACACGGTGGGGTGAGGTCACAACACTCCTCATTACAGCTGATTGCATGCTTCCCACACCCATGATATCACTCCAAAGTATTTTATATGGGGTGTAGCAGACCACTGACAATGAAAGGGAAGGCAATGTCATTACAAATGGATTAAAGACAAGAGACCAATTGGATTTGGACGATCGCGGAGAAAAAGAAAGCCATTTCATGAAACGTAGAATTTACTGGTGAATGGAATGAAAAGAATTGAGGGGGGGGAAGATTTAATAGGAACCTGAGGTATAACTTTGTTACACAAGGCGTAGTGGGCGTATGGAACAAGCTGCCAGAAGAAGTAGTTGAGGCAGGGTCTATTAGTCAAGTCAAGTCAAGTTTATTTGTCACATACACATACGAGATGTGCAGTGAAATGAAAGTGGCAATGCTCGCGGACTTTTGTGCAAAAGACAAACAAAACAACCAAACAAATTATAAACACAATCATAACACACATATTCTTTTACATAATAAATAATGGAAGGAAAAACGTTCAGTAGAGTTAGTCCCTGGTGAGATAGGCGTTTACAGTCCGAATTGCCTCTGGGAAGAAACTCAGAGGTATTACAACTTTTAAGAAACATTTAGACAGGTGCATGGATAGGACAGGTTTAGAGGGAGGGATATGGGCCAACTGTGGGCAGTGGCACTAGTGTAGATGGGGCATGTTGGTCGGTGTGGATGAGTTGGGCCACAGAGTCTGTTTCCACACTATAAGATTCTATGACTAATTGTTTAAGACCACTTGAATTAGATCTTGGATCCTCAACTATTCCTTGCCTTGGAGCTTAAATGTCCTTGTATTTAAAAATACCTACTTAACCAATTGGAATATATAATTGCCTCTCCACCTCGAGCTGTTCTGGAAGAGCGTGCTAGAATTCCCCTGTCCTTTGTGTACTGATGGTTCCTACCGGCAGTGTGAATGTCTCTGCCCCAACTGTATCATCATGTGCCCCACTCTGCCATCTTCTGCTCCAGGAAGTGAATTTTCTCAACCTCATGATTGTTTGATCATTCCATTCACCACAGTAAAATCGCCCGGTATTTGGTCTCGGGAGGTTTGGTCTATTTGTTTAAAAGGTGAGGTTGATTTTGGGTATTTTGATCCAGAGACTGGATGTCAAATCATCCCTACATATTGGCTCATCAGTTTCAATAACTACCCCTGGTGATCAGGCACTTCCAATCCAGCAATGTAGTTACCTATGGCAGTGTGATTGTCTGTTCCTCTGTATATTTGTTCCAGAGGTAGTCACTAGATGGGGTTTGCTAGAAGAGAATCTTGACTACTATCATCTAACCCCAGGGATGGGTTGGTTTTTGTGATTTCCTTGGGCTGGTGCATTGGTGATTTGTCCTGTTGTGGTTTGCTGAGATAGATCACGTGAGGATTCGCTGCTTAAGCAAGTTCTTTTTCTTCATTTTGTGAAGCATTACCTTAACTGGTATGTTGGAGCCACTCACTGCCTGGGATTCCTGAAGCATCCCATTGGCCACAATAGGCAGCGTTGAGCGAGTTGACCTTGTGTTGATATATGACCAGCATTGTCCTTTCCCTTTGCAGTGAAGGTGGCCATCACAACATACTATTTCTTCTGCTCCAAATCTTTTAAGTTCATTTCTGTGGATTTGCAATGCAACGGGATCAGAGACTGTTCCAGTGGTGAAGATGAGATTGACTGTGTGATGAACACTACCTTCCAAAGAGAATATCCAGGTAGGCAAATGGTGACCATCAGCACAGTACTCTTCAATGCTTCCCCTGTTGAATGAACTCATCCATGGTGCTGTTCTATGTTCCACTTACAGTGCGTATTTACGGACCCAACTCCATTCTACAGGTGAAGGATTCAACGTCTCTACAGTGGGCGAGTGTGTGTTTTGAGAATTGGAAACCCAAACTTGCCCAAGTCGCCTGTTCCCAGCTCGCCCTCACCAGGTACAGAGCAGCAGCCTCATTTATCTTTCAGTGGGATAGTAAACACAAAGTCATCTGCTGATATCGGAAATCTAATATATATATATGTGTATACACACACACACACACACACACACACACACATATATATATATATACACACACACATATATATACATGCATTTAATGCATTTCGTTGTCTCTGTACTGTACACTGACAATGACAATTAAAATTGAATCTGAATCTGACATACACATATATACACATACATATATATACACACACACATATATATATATATATATATGTATATATGTGTATATGTATATATATATAAATAAATAAACATATAGTGAAAATATATAAATATATAGATGTATATATAAAAATAAATAAAGATTAATATAGATAAATATATAAATAAATAAAAATATATAAATAAGATATCTCTCTCTGTCCATTTATTTATATATATATATATATACATATTATTTATATATATTTTATATACATTTATATATATATTTATATTTATATATTTATGAGATTATATATAAATCTCTCTTTTCCTACAGATTCGGCCTGCCTGCTGAATCTTCCACCATTTTCTGTTTTTTATCTATCTATCCATCTCAGAAAATGCTGGAAGATTCAGGGCAGGCCAAATCTGTGGGAAAAGAGACAATTAATATTTTTAGAACAAAGACCGAAATAGTGGAAGGCCCGGATAGAGTGGAATGTGGACAGAATGTTTCCACTAGTGGAAGAGTCTAGGAACAGAGGGCACAGTCTCAGGAAAAAAGGATGTACCTTTAGAAAGATGAGGAGGAATTTCTTTAGTTGGATGGTGGTGAATCTGTGGAATTCATTGCCACAGATGACTGTGGAGGCCAAGTCATTGGGTATTTTTAAGGCGGAGATGAACAGATTCTTCCTGTTGGGGCAGATGAATGGGGTTGAGAGGGAAAGAGAGACCAGCCATGATTGAATTGTGGACTAGACTTGATGGGCCGAATGATCCAATTCTGCTCTTATGAACATGACTAGAATGTTTGAGTGTAAATTAAATGGCCGGGTGATTAGCCCATGCACGTAAAATTCAAGTTACTGTATTATCGGCAAGAAACTATGTACTGTCCCTGCAGTGGCTGCAGCAGATATCAGCTCCTCCATCCTGTGATGTTGAACCTGCCGCTGTTAGTCCTCAACCCAACACGGCACTGTTGCTGTTTAGTTCAGGTTATTGTCGTGTGTATCGAGGTACAATGAAAAGCATTTGTTGCGTGCTAACCAGTCAACGGAAAGACTATACGTAATTATAATCAGCCATTCACAGTGTGCAGATATATGATACTCAACCAAATTATGTTGTTAAATCACATCCTCTTGAATCTTTAGCTGAGAGTTATCCCGCCCGGCCTGTGGTGAGTGAACTGTTCTGGCCACACCTGCAAGGATTATGTTTCTGTAATGAGTATTGTTTCTACACAGAGACCCCAAAGGTGTTCCGATCAACTTGGCCATCTGGCCCAGACACAAGATCATCAATGTCAACCACGCTACCAACCCTAGCTCCATCCAAAGTGTACTAAAGCAAGGGTGAGTAGCATCTTGTGGCCTCTACTCCTCTCATATTCAATAAGATGTGCAGACTTCATTTAAACTTTGTCCAGGGGATCTACTGACTATGAAAGCTGATCCAGGATATTAAAGCACGCAATGTATGGAGACTTGATAGATTGGATTAGGGGATAGGGGAGAACGTACAAACTCTGTACAGACAGCACCTGTAGACGTGACCAGTTCATTGTATCTTGCCTGGTTCAGCTCAGTCAACTTTGAATCACAGAAAGTGGAAGCAAATCAAGAGAAAGTTAACTTTTAACTGAAATGTTTATTTCTGTTTTATTTTCAGGACTTGCACTTCCAATCAGATTGTGTCCCTTGTCTGTGCACGTGAGTTATTTAATTAGCTAGATATTAAATAAGTAAATGTGTGTTTGATGTGTCCGTGAAGCTGCATTGTTCTCATGATCGGGGCACAGGGATATCTCAAAGATAAGATTTATTTGGTTTGCCTCCTGGCAGTTGTCTCGTAAAGACAATTGAGTTGATCAATCACAGTGAGACTTCTCCATGGCTAATCTAATGCCGGCTTGGACATTGGGTCTGAATGGTTCAGATTGCCAGTTGGTTATTGGGGCATTAGGAAGATCCAATTGTCTAAGGTGACTGGCCTTGGTACAGCTTCATGGAGATCACGACTGCTTTACTCCCCAACTGCTTACTGACAGATTTTTTCTGCTCATTGAGAAACCCCCGCCCAATTTCTCAGCCTCTCACCTGCAACTGTTTCATGGCATGGGCCAATGATGGTCTTGGAAATGCGAGCACCTCTAGCCCGTCGCTAATTCCCCCTGACGGGTTGGGGGGCATAGTCCACGTGGTTGAGGTCCACTCCCCCTCCTGTTTGGAATCAGACCCCATGCTGAAGAAGCAATCTCTCCACTTCAGGATGGATATAGATTGTGACTTGGACTTGGACCCGAACACTTGCCACTTTGTCCATCTTGATGGTGAACAGAGCTATGGCAAGTGATTTCTCAGCACTCCATCTTGTTGATAAAACTCTTTGGAACGAAGGAGCAAGTGGATGTTTAGAGCAAAGTTTGCTGAGGCCCTTGGGCTGGGTTGACTTTAAGGCTGGGCTACACGTGTAAATAGTCTCGTCCAAAACAGATTTAAGTATTCATAATTCCTGTTGATGAAGCATCAGGTGATGATCCTCTGATTCTGACTTTGTCAAGTAGCCGTGATGTGTGTGGTAAAGTTAGTATGGAAACATGGATGAGCTGTAAAATGTAATGAGCTGAAAGGTACATTGGAAATGGATAAAGAAGCCAATTTGATATGTTTCTGCTATCTCTCCCCCCCCCCCCCCCCCCCCCCCCCCCCCCCCCCCCCCATCATCCCCATTAACAGAGTAATGCATAGACAGAAACATAACCCTCCCCAATCACCACTTCACACCCACTTACAGCCTGACTCCAGTTTGCAAAGACTGAGCCCTCGTCCACTACCCACTCCCTCCTTGCTGCCCAACATCACTTCTCCATCACTAACAATAGCAGTTGAGGAGGTGGAAAAACTATTCAGGAGACAGGAAAGCCGGAAATCTCCAGGACTGGACAATGTTTCCTCCTCTACCCTCAAGCTCTGTGTCAAACAACTGGCACCGACCGGTCTGTCTACACAAACATTTTCTATCAGTCACTGCAAACCTGTACTGCCCCTGCCTGCTTCAAAGTCGCCACTATTGTTCCCGTCCCCAGAAAGCCAAGGATTACTGGTCTTAATGACCACAGGCCTGTCGCACTGACCTGTGTAATCATGAAGACCCTTGAAAGACTTGTGCTGACCCACCTGAAAAATATCACAATCCTCCTGCTGGACCCCTTGCACTTTGCATATCCGATCAGCAGAGAAGGATATTGGCTGCAACCTTCCCTCCATTGGTGAACTGTACACTGCAAGGGCCAGGAAGCGAGCGGGCAAGATCATCTCTGACCCCTCTCACCCTGGCCACAAACTCTTTGAATCACTTCCCTCTGGAAGGCGACTCCGGACTGTCAAAGCTGCCACAGCCAGACATAAAAACAGCTTTTCCCCACGAGCAGTAGCTCTACTCAACAGCTAAAAGTCTGTAGCCTCCTTGTGCTCTGGTATTTTATTTCATTCTTCACATGTTAAAATTATAATAGAATAGTAGAATAGAATAGTTTCTTTATTGTCATTGTAACATGGACCATGTACAACAAAATTTAAAATGTCAGCCAGTCAGTGCAGCATTCAAACATTTCTAAAAGCTAACGAGACATACACGGTAAAATAATAAAGATAAACAACTAAATAAATATCACGAACACAGCACGCATACACACCCAACCCTCCATCCTTCTGTCGATACTATTCTATTATAATTTTAACATGTGAAGAATGAAATAAAATACCAGAGCACAAGGAGGATACAGACTTTTAGCTGTTGAGTAGAGCTACTGCTCGTGGGGAAAAGCTGTTTTTATGTCTGGCTGTGGCAGCTTTGACAGTCCGGAGTCGCCTTCCAGAGGGAAGTGATTCAAAGAGTTTGTGGCCAGGGTGAGAGGGGTCAGAGATGATCTTGCCCGCTCGCTAAATAATGTTTTATTTTTAATTGTCTACTGTATATCGTGTTGTTACTTGTGAGCAGAGCACCAAGGCAAATTCCTTGTATGTGTACAAACTTGACTTAAAAAAATGTATTCTCATTCAAATTTCTTTTTATTCCAATGATTTAAATTCAAATCTATAATCTCTGTGTATGTATCTGATGAGTTGCTGCTTGGTTGTGATTCTGATATGTCCCTACATGGGTGGTTTCAGACTGTGAGCGGAGTGCGAGTGAACGTATTGTGGGAGGGACTGATGCGAACATTGACGAATGGCCGTGGCAGGTCAGCCTCCAGTACAAGAACCAGCATCTGTGTGGAGGCAGCATCATTAACTCCAAGTGGGTGATCACTGCCGCACACTGCTTCCCAGAGTAAGTACACACTCCACTACACTCCCCTCCCCTCGCCTGCAGCCCATAGCCTCTGCACTCTTCCACTATTCATTCTACAGCTCGGTTACAAATGGAGTAAAGCTGCTATTAGACCATTGTAGGTGAAGAACGTTCTCTTGCCCTCGATCTACCTCACTGCTGTCCTTGCACCGTTAACATGTGCGTAGCTCCAACACTCTGTAGCACTGTGACACTGTAGCACTGTGTAGCACTGTGAGTAGCACTCTGGCACTGTAGCACTGTGACACTGTAGCACTCTGGCACTGTAGCACTGTGACACTGTAGCACTGTGTACACTGTGACACTGTCACTGTAGCACTGTAACACTGTAACGCTGGTCCGGAGGGCAAGTAGCACTGCCACTCCACCTAGGGTCTGCAAGGGGAGGAGTGGTTCTGCTGTCAGTGACCGCAGGACTGGTGACGGGATCTAGGGAGTGGACAGGGCCGAAGATGTCCTGGTTGGGTTGCTCCATGGCCTGGCCAAGCTGGCCATCCGCCAGTCACAGCGCCAGGCAGAAGAGGGCTCTGCCCGAGCCAGAGGCTTGCCCCTTTACCGGGGCTGTATAGTAGTTATTAGAATATTTGTAACATAGTTGTTTGTTGTTTACGTAACATGGTGGTGGGAACGTCACCACGGTTTTGGTTATTTTGGTTTTTGTATCGTGTTGAAATTAAATAAATTATATATTTGATACAAAAAACCCACTAACACTCTGATGCTGTAACACTATTCTATGCTGGTTATTTATCTCCGCACCACTTGTTGTACTTGTGAAAGGCTTCATTGTACACATGTATGGTACAATTTGACTGAATAGTGTTCAACACAATGTTTGCCACTGTGTCTCTGTGCATTCCTCTAGTTCGAGCACAACCTGGGCTACAGAGTACCTGGGCTACAGAGTACCTGGGCTACAGAGTACCTGGGCTACAGAGTACCTGGGCTACAGTGTACCTGGGCTACAGAGTACCTGGGCTACAGTGTACATGGGCTACAGTGTACATGGGCTACAGTGTACATGGGCTACAGAGTACCTGGGCTACAGAGTACATGGGCTACAGAGTACCTGGGCTACAGAGTACCTGGGCTACAGAGTACCTGGGCTACAGAGTACCTGGGCTACAGAGTACCTGGGCTACAGAGTACCTGGGCTACAGTGTACCTGGGCTACAGTGTACATGGGCTACAGAGTACCTGGGCTACAGAGTACCTGGGCTACAGAGTACCTGGGCTACAGAGTACATGGGCTACAGAGTACCTGCTACAGAGTACCTGGGCTACAGTACCTGGGCTACAGTGTACATGGGCTACAGAGTACCTGGGCTACAGAGTACCTGGGCTACAGAGTACCTGGGCTACAGTGTACCTGGGCTACAGTGTACATGGGCTACAGAGTACATGGGCTACAGTGTACATGGGCTACAGTGTACATGGGCTACCGAGTACATGGGCTACCGAGTACATGGGCTACAGAGTACATGGGCTACAGTGTACATGTCTAAACCCAGGGGGGAGAGGGTGGTTCAGCAGGGTGGGATACTTGCCTTCATTAGCTGGGATGTCCGTGTACGGACAGGGTAGTTTATGGAGCTGAAGTGCCGACCGAAACGGGCGATCGACCTGAGCGGAGGTGACGAGGCTGGCCCCGATGTTGCTTGAACCCACACCCCCTGCTCACCTCCACGCCGAGGCCTAGGTGACGCTGGCAGTGGCGGCGGGAGCGCGGCTCGCGCTGGCTGCGGCTGCCCAGCGAAGGTGGCGGTTATATTTTGAACTCGCCTGACGTTCCCGCTCTCACACAGCCAGTTACAAGGGGCGGGGCGGGGCGGGGGGAGGGGGAACTGGAACTGGAACTGGCGCGGAGCCCGCGCGCGGGCGGCCTGGCACCGCCGACCTACCCCGGGCATCACCTCCCTGCTGCCCCCGCTATTTATTTTGGACGGGCATTTGGAATTTAGAGGTAAATGTCGGTGGTAACACGGCTGTCAGCGCCCATTTGTTGTCCAGGCATTGCAGCCAGCCTTGTTGGTGTTGGTTCTCTTGTATGTATGTGCATGTACATGTGTTTCTATCGCCTTGTTGTTTTCCCTTTGAGGGTTAAGAAGAGAAGTGCGGATTCTGACATTAGGTTAGTAAACAGAAGAGACGCGCTTAAGGCAGGCGAACCAGGCAGGTGATGATAAAAATTGGAGGAACAGCACCTCATATTCCGTTTGGGGAGTCTGCACCCCGGGGGCATGAACATCGAATTCTCCCAATTCTGTTAGTCCTTGCTGTCTCCTCCCCTTCCTCAGCTCCCCTGCTGTCTCCTCCCACCCTCCAGCCTTCCGGCTACTCCTCCTTTTCCCTTTCTTGTCCCCACCCACCCCCACCCCCCATCAGTCTGAAGAAGGGTTTCGGCCCGAAACGTTGCCTATCTCCTTCGCTCCATAGATGCTGCTGCACCCGCTGAGTTTCTCCAGCTTTTCTGTGTAACCTTCGATTCTCCAGCATCTGCAGTTCCCTCTTAAAAACGATGATAAACATTTTATCGGGCTAATTTTCATAAATTAGAATACGGTATCGGAAAGGGCCATGGGTGCAGACTCCAGTCACTTTGCATAGTTGGAAGCTAAACTTTACCAGGCTACGGGGAAGGGCAGGAGAATCCGGCCAATTAAATAGTTTTCAAAGGGCCAACATAACATCAGTTGGGCGAATAACCACCGATGGATATCAGCATATTTCTCTCCACAGTGCTATTTTTCTCCCTGGTTCTATTTTTTTTATTTTTCTGTTGGATGTATCGCTGCATATTGACCTAGTCAAGTTACTATTTTTGATGATGCTTGATTTTAAACTTGCGTCCTTGTTTTAAAATCATATAATCTCTCACGATGCCTGAACTTCGATTGTTTGAATTTGTTAATCATTTCTGCATGTCATTGTCTCATGGAACAAAGATACCTTTTGTGCACAAGTCCAGCAGCACAGTAGATGAGATGGTTGGGAAGGCATAGGGTGATTTCACCAAATGTCAAATGAGCGTAGATCCCCCCCCTCACGTGACCGAAAATTTTAACTGGAGGACATATGTCACATCGGTACATGTTAGTGAATGGGGAAACACGCACTTTCCCACCCGTTAAAAACATGGAAAACGGACGATTTTTGAGCTGAGATTTTCTGTGCTAGTCGGGGTGACCGTCTTCAGGCAAAAAAAAAAGATAGAAAGCAAGGTAATTACAAGAGGGAACTGAAGGTGGAAAACAGCGGAAGTGAACAGCCGACATTTGCTGTGGAGATTTAAAGATCCAAAGTGTCGGGAATTATCGCGTTTGCTCGCTGAATTTCATCAAAAGTAAGGTATTATAAACTTGCTTTTGATGAAATTCAGCGAGCAGACGCGATAATTCCCGACATTTTGTATATAAACTTAAAGCACATGGCATTGGGGTTCAGTATTGATGTGGATAGAGAACTGGCTGGCAAACAGGAAGCAAAGAGTAGGAGTAAACGGGTCCTTTTCACAATGGCAGGCAGTAACTAGTGGGGTACCGCAATGCTCAGTGCTGGGACCCCAGCTATTTACAATATATATTAATGATCTGGATGAGGGAATTGAAGGCAATATCTCCAAGTTTGCGGATGACACTAAGCTGGGGGACAGTGTTAGCTGTGAGGAGGATGTTAGGAGACTGCAAGGTGACTTGGATAGGCTGGGTGAGTGGGCAAATGTTTGGCAGATGCAGTATTATGTGGATAAATGTGAGGTTATCCATTTTGGTGGCAAAAACAGGAAAGCAGACTATTATCTAAATGGTGGCCGACTAGGAAAAGGGGAGATGCAGCGAGACCTGGGTGTCATGGTACACCAGTCATTGAAAGTAGGCATGCAGGTGCAGCAGGCAGTGAAGAAAGCAAATGCTATGTTAGCTTTCATAGCAAAAGGATTTGAGTATAGAGCAGGGAGGTTCTACTGCAGTTGTACAGGGTCTTGGTGAGACCACACCTGGAGTATTGCGTACAGTTTTGGTCTCCAAATCTGAGGAAGGACATTATTGCCATGGAGGGAGTGCAGAGAAGGTTCACCAGACTGATTCCTGGGATGTCAGGACTGTCTTATGAAGAAAGACTGGATAGACTTGGTTTATACTCTCTAGAATTTAGGAGATTGAGAGGGGATCTTATAGAAACTTACAAAATTCTTAAGGGTTGGACAGGCTAGATGCAGGAAGATTGCTCCCGATGTTGGGGAAGTCCAGGACAAGGGGGAAATCCTTTAAAACCGAGATGAGAAGAACTTTTTTCACACAGAGAGTGGTGAATCTCTGGAACTCTCTGCCACTGAGGGTAGTCAAGGCCAGTTCATTGGCTCTATTTAAGAGGGAGTTAGATGTGGCCCTTGTGGCTAAGGGGATCAGACGGTATGGAGAGAAGGCAGGTACGGGATACTGAGTTGGATGATCAGCCATGATCATATTGAATGGCGGTGCAGGCTCGAAGGGCCGAATGGCCTACTCCTGCACCTAATTTCTATGTTTCACAAAACATTAGTTTGATCTCACTGAAGTATTGTGTTCATTACAGGGGATGATGCCAGGAATGGATTGCTTCAGCTATGAGGAGACATTGGATAGCTTGTGTTGGTTTTTTCTGGAGCAGAGATAGCTGGGTGCTGCCCTAATTGAGGTCCACATGATTCAGGCGGAGATGAGATGGGGTCGGGAGTGAGATACTTTCCCCTGAAGTATTTAGATGCCATGGTAATGGGCCATGCTGTTTAATGCTCCTGGTATAGAGAGTTACTCAGTGGTTAGCATGGAGATGGGCCAAAAGGACTGTCTGGTGTGTTGCACTTGTAAACACTCCCTGAAAAAGAACTGATAGATCCAAATTTAAGCCCATTCTTAGCCACACTATTGACCAATGTCTATATACGGGCAAGTCCTTCAATTTGCTGAAGGGCTGGTGTCACAAGTGCTGTGTTTTGGGACTATTTGTTGATGGCTGTTGTTTGTTGCAGAGAATACCAACAGATAGCAAACTGGAAGGTGTTTGCTGGAAGTGAGACCCTGTACTCTGGAGGGGAAATCTATTCTGTCAAGAAAATCATCACAAACGGGAATTATGACCCGGTGACCAGTGACTTTGACATTGCGCTGGTGAAAGTGAGGTCATCTCTGCCCTACACAGGTGAGGCGGGGCTGCATTAACAATGGACCATATGAACATCTGCACTCTTAACCTCTATCAAGCGAGTGTTACCCTTCTCCAGGGAACCTTTCCCCAAGTACAACCAAATTCATGCTATCTTTCCACAATGTTTATCTTGCTGCCAATAGTTGATCAACGGTGGGGGTGGGGGGGAGGGGTTCTTGGTGTAGTAAGCATCTACCTTCTGTGGGATTGTGTGCGTTAATTGTCAGTTGAATAGTATAATGGTCCAAATCATTCGTGTTATCCCAGCCATTATTGAGCTTTGGAGATACAGCATGTAAACAGGCCATTCGGCCCACCCAGTCCATGCCGACCGGCGATCCCCGCACACCTACACCAGGGACAATTTACAATTTTACCGAAGCCAATTGGCCTACAAACCCGTATGTGTTTGTGGGAGGAAACCAGAACACCTGGAGAAAACCCCGCAGGTCACAGAGAGAACGTACAAACTCCGAACAGATAGGACCCAAAGTCAGGATCAAACCCATAAGGCAGCAACTCTACCGCTCCACCAACATGCCGCCCCATTTGTGGCAACTAGCGTTTGATCCGAGCCACACTCAATGGGCAGGGAATTGTTCCACACATACTCTCACCGGCCCATGGTGCAATTGACCGTTGCCTAGTTACAACATCCATCAGGTCATGGTTCCCCAGACCAAGAGTGGACACATCTAATTACAGAGCTACTGAACCACAACCTGGTTGAGGGTTTAACAGTTTAAGGAAGCAGCCTAAAGTGTCAATGACACCAATTTATCATTTCAAGTAAAGGAACAGTTTGAACATTCTGTATGAAAGTGGGGCAGAGGGCAAGAGTTTTACCTTTTCCCCAAAAAGATGACTACTTTCAAACTGGCCACTTGAATGTTTTGGGATATTTAATATCAATTTGCAATCTCTGTCAGACATTGCCCAACATGTCACCGCTGTTGAACAAGATGGGCTTCACTGCCATTTATTTTGCTGTGAACACAATTTCTTCTTCTATTTAATTCTTTTCATTTCTTTCCCCAGATTTCATCCGTCCAGTTTGTTTACCCAACTATGACATGCCCATTCAGACGGCAAAACCATGGGTCACAGGCTGGGGTTACAGGAAAGAATATGGTAATGATACAGTAGACTGGTTACTGTTGACTGAGGCAGGGGTAAAAATAACCTGAATACTAAAAATAACTTGAATACAAAACCAGTGATGTAACGCTGGTCACCCTGACCACCAGTGGTGGCAGAGTGAGATTAATTTCTTTGACACCTTGGCAGGACAAATCAAAATAGGACGTACATGGTAAATGGTAGGGAATTGAAGAATACAGTTGAACAGAGGGATCTGGGAATAACCGTGCATAGCTCCTTGAAGGTGGAATCTCATATAGATAGGGTGGTAAAGAAAGCTTTTGGTATGCTAGCCTTTATAAATCAGAGCATTGAGTATAGAAGCTGGGATGTAATGTTAAAATTGTACAAGGCATTGGTGAGACCAAATCTGGAGTATGGGTGTACAATTTTGGTCGCCCAATTATAGGAAGGATGTCAACAAAATAGAGAGAGTACAGAGGAGATTTACTAGAATGTTGCCTGGGTTTCAACAACTAAGTTACAGAGATAGGTTGAATAAGTTAGGTCTTTATTCTCTGGAGCGCAGAAGGTTAAGGGGGGACTTGATAGAGGTCTTTAAAATGATGAGAGGGATAGACAGAGTTGATGTGGACAAGCTTTTCCCTTTGAGAATAGGGAAGATTCAAACAAGAGGACATGACTTCAGAATTAAGGGACAGAAGTTTAGGGGTAACATGAGGGGGAACTTCTTTACTCAGAGAGTGGTAGCGGTGTGGAATGAGCTTCCAGTGGAAATGGTGGAGGCAGGTTCGTTGGTATCATTTAAAAATAAATTGGATAGGCATATGGATGAGAAGGGAATGGAGGGTTATGGTATGAGTGCAGGCAGGTGGGACTAAGGGAAAAAGGTTGTTCGGCACGGACTTGTAGGGCCGAGATGGCCTGTTTCCGTGCTGTAATTGTTATTGTTTGTTATATGGACATATGATGGAGAATAGATGTAAGTGGGGGACTGACGTTGATGGGATTGTTTTGACAACAAACAAGACTTGACGAGTTGAACAGTCTACATTGTGTGAAACATTTTAGCTCACCAATAATGTCCAGTTATTTCCTATTACATATTTTACACATAAAGTTTAAAAGATATGGAGGTAATGAATAAAAATAAACGTTACAATGGCAACCTTTCCTCAATGGATTGTAGGAAATGCAACCGAGAAAATCTTCAATAGCATGTCTGTGGCAAATCCAGTAATGATGCAGTGTGTAGCATGTAGTATACACTATGTGTCATGTACGCATTGTGTAGTGTGTGTCATGTATCAGTATACTTGTTGCTACCGCTCTCATTATGATTTGCTAGACATTTGTGCAACACAGTTGATTCACTATTTAATGACTATTTCACGAATAGAGGACGCAAACTGCAGTGACTTCTGAGTAAAAGCAAAGTCATTTCTGCATTAATTAGACTATAGTTAGTTATTTGTGCATAAAGTCAACGTTAGTCACTTGCAGGAAGGTGGCGGCTAAGAAGCATTTCCGCTCCGCCTTACAGCGCAGTCAACTTGAGCGTCTGAAATGACTTGGATAGATTTCCATTCCTTCCTGAGTTGTTAAACACCAAGAATACCATGATAATTGGGCATGTCATGATAACCTGGTCATTGCGTGTCACTGGCTCTGGGACAAATCTCACAAGGTGACACGCATGGAAGAATATCGACATTATTATCATTTCATGCCCTTTTCAAAAATTCCTAATGGCAAATGAGGTGATTTTGAAGCATATAAATAGCATTATGATGAGGCCAGGTGATGTGGCCTGTGTGATGTGCTATGCTTGAGCAGGCTCAAAGCCACAATGGAACACCTCAGTTCTTCCCCGGGGGAGAGGGTGCATTGGTCAGCACCTCGACCTGAGTGCACAGTGCAGCCTCCCTGTGTCACCAGGAGTTGTCTGAGTTGAGTTGAGTTTATTGTCACGTGTAGCGAGGTAGGATGGATGGGTGTACCCGGGTGCGGTTCCTGCTCTGACCTTGTGTTTTTATTTTTATACAAAGGTGAAGTGTCCATCATGCTGCAGCAGGCCAATGTCACAGTAATTAGGCGACCTGTCTGCAACCAGAGGGCGTTTTACTCTGGAAGGATCACAAAGCAAATGCTGTGTGCAGGTTACCTGGCGGGTGCAGTGGATGCATGTCAGGTACGTGTGTCACATGAGTTAACACCTGATTCCCATGTGCATTTGAAGCGTTTCTGAGATCTTTTACAAGATTAGGGCAGCAGAGTGGCACAGCAGGTAAACCTGCTGCCTGACAACACCAGAGACCCCAGGTTCGATTCTGACTGTGGGTGCTGTCTGTGTGGGGTTTGCACGCTCTCCCTGATGGAATTCTCTTCCTCTGACGTTGAATATTTTAGGATGGAGGTTGTCAGATACTTGGGGAGGAAGGTTACCATATGTTTGACAATCGGTATCATCATGATCTGATTAAATGTACAGCCGGTTTGGGCTATGTAACTTGTTCTAGTTCCTAATGTGTTCTTGTGTATGCATGCAGAGATCTGTCATCTAACTAAGTCTGAAGAAGGCTCAGTCTGAAGAAGGGTTTCGGCCCGAAACGTCGCCTATTTCCTTCGCTCCATAGATGCTGCTGCACCCGCTGAGTTATAAATGATATGCACATTCATTGGTTAATATCCCAAAAAATCTCATCATGAAGAATTTGAATTTGGAGTTTAAATAGATGTAGCTGGTGATGTTGGTCACCATCATTATATAATGGATTTTGAGATTGTTTGGTAGTCTTACTAATGCAACTGGTTCATTAATATTCTTTAGGGAAAGATATTTGTCATTTTGTTTTTGTCTGTCATCTAGCTGACATTACCTGTTCAGGCAGTTGCCGACTCAAGTGCCCCAACAAGGTTGGCCGAGTTGTGTCACCACTTCCCTGGGAACAATGGATGTGCTGTAAATGTTGGCCACATATCAAGTCTGAATTAGACAATGTTGAGACTATTTCATGTCATAACTTGAGTCTGGTAGGCAGCACATCCATTCAACACTGATGGCAGATCAGATGAGTAGATTACCTATGGTCCAGAGGGATGGACATTCTCACCAATGTAAATCTAAACATATAAAAACCTGGTGACTGAAATCCACCGTGTGATCTTGGTGTGGTGTGTTGCAGATAAATGAGTGGAATGGGTCACTGTGTGGGTGGGCAGTACATCTACAATCCCACAGACAGTGTATCTTCATCAACAACATGGGAGGGGCATGTAATGGAAAAGATCAAAGTCCCAGATGAGTAAAGTTGGTCTGGGGATGGAAGGAGTTGGGGAGGGGCTTGTGAAAGCTGGTGAGAAGGGGACATGAGTATTTAAGACAGAGCTATAATGTCATTGGGCAAGGGTATTGAGAGGTACATGTAGATTGTTAACAGACTGGGATAGATAGCCTCAAGGGAGCGAATGGCCGCCTCCTGTTCCTTGATCCATGTTTAGTATTGTACACGGTCACCACCAAGGCACGGTTCTCATTAACCTGGTGAATTTGCTGTTCTTTTCCTTCCAGGGAGACAGTGGGGGCCCGTTGGTCTACCGGCACCGGTATTGGCAACTAATTGGTATCGTGAGCTGGGGCACGGGGTGTGCACGTGCAGGCCGGCCCGGAGTTTACACCGATGTGACTTCTCTACTCGACTGGGTCTATAATGCCATGCATGTAAGTATGTGGACAGGTGTGTGGACAGGTGTGGGGACAGGTGTGGGGACAGGTGTGGGGACAGGTGTGGGGACAGGTGTGGGGACAGGTGTGGGGACAGGTGTGGGGACAGGTGTGGGGACAGGTGTGTGGACAGGTGTGTGGACAGGTGTGGGGACAGGTGTGGGGACAGGTGTGGGGGCAGGTGTGTGGGACAGGTGTGGACAGGTGTGGGGACAGGTGTGTGGACAGGTGTGTGGACAGGTGTGGGGACAGGTGTGGGGCCAGGTGCGGGGCCAGGTGTGGGGACAAGCCTTCTGGGCCCTCTCAGCACACCTGTCGGCATTCCCCTCCTCCTTCCATCAACCCCTCTCTAGACCACTTCATTTCTCCTTTCTTTCTCCAACCGCTCCCCTTTTTCCAGCCCAAATCTCTCCCTCATTCTTCACTCTTCTTCTCTGCCCCTGCCCCCCCCACTCCACCCCCCCCCCCCCCCCCCCCCCCCCCCCCCCCCCCCCCCCCCCCGCCCCTTTGAATCTTAACTGCAGCCTTCCATAAGGTGGTAGTGTGGCTTTAAGGGTGGAAGGCTGGAAGGAACACTACACCTGTGCAATCTAGGCTAACCTGGTCCTCTGCTGCCACCTGATGTCCAGCATTAGAAATGGAGAATCATCAAATTGCAATTATGGGTTTGTTCAACTGCAATTGGTTTGATATCAGATGAGAGATATAGACAAAGGGGTTTTGTTATAACTAAGTGAGGTGCATAATATTCAGGGTAGAGTGGCTCTGATCACTTTCCTTTTCTCTCCATAAATTCACACAGAGAGTTGTGAGTCTGTAGAATTCTCTGCCTCAGAGGGCGGTGGAGGCAGGTTCTCTGGATACTTTCAAGAGCGAGCTAGATAGGGCTCTTAAAAATAGCGGAGTCAGGGGATATGGGGAGAAGGCAGGAACGGGGTACTGATTGATGATGATCAGCCTTGATCACATTGAATGGCGGTGCTGGCTCGAAGGGCCGAATGGCCTACTCCTGCACCTATTGTCTATTATAAATCTCAGACGTGAGCCGTTTGAGCAGTTCATTGTGGTGGAGGATGGGTACTGTGACTGCCAAGCCAGCAGAACCAGTGGTTGATGGAAGCCATCCCTGATTTATACCGGCCCTTTAATCTACCGACGTGCAGCCTTTGGGTTGTGAAAGGAAACCCATGTGATCACAGGGAGAATGTGTGAATTCCACACACAAACGGCAGCAGAGGTCAAGACTGAACGTTGGGTCACTGGAGGTGTGGTGTGGTGACTGGGCCAGAGGCCACTGTATCATCCAGTGGGACCCACACTGCGTTTGCCGTTAACACAGCCATCCTGTTTTCAATGGGTTTTCTCTAGAATGCTTTGTACCACGAATATTTATTACTTTATCCTCTCTATCTTTCCAAAATGTGTTTAAAACAAAAATGTTTTTTTCCCCCCCCATAGGTGTAAGGGTGAAGGCTTTAGGTAAATTTACACGCCAGTCCTGGGTTTCATTTTCTGGGATCCTGGGAGAACATTGCCCCAGCATGACCATCGGTGATGGACTCTCCAACTAGATCCGAACTGCTTGTGGAAGATGCTGCTGAGGTGTGTCCTGGACTGGCAGAATACAAGGACCACAGCCCCAGCCCACTCACAGGCCCTTGTCAAAGCTCACACTCAATGGGGTCTGAAGCCAACATGTGGGTCATTGTTAATATTGTATATTGAAGATTGAATACAATCCGACAGCAGTTTGTTTTTTTGCGGTTTTGATATCTAAAAACATAAATGTATATTGGGGGGCATTGACATATTAAGATGCCACAACGAGCCAAATGTAGATCTTTGTCAGTGTCCTCCAAAATGCCTTTAAAATGTACATTAACAATTTTACATCAAAAATATTTACAGAGAGCAAGTTTATTATTACATTCTTCTTGATTTAATTATGACTGTCAAATGAGATTTGCGGGTTTTTGCAAAGAGAATTTCAAGATTGCCAATAAAGAAAAAAATCCAATGTTGGAAATGAAGGTTTGATTGCGGGACCTGATGGGTCAGTGATCACACCCAACTCTGCCACCAGAAGTCAAAGAACCATTTTATATGTCTGTTTTGAAACTATATATACTTGAGTTGAGGATTGTTGGTGCCCAGAGATGCAGTCTTGCCCTGTTTTATGCACTGTCTTGATATTGTAGCCTTTATATACAACACCCTGTGAAATTGGAACATTGATATACAACACCCTGTGATATTGGGGCATTTATACAAGGATATATTTTATTATGCAAGGTAAATATTGCAGGTTCTCAAACATTATATGCAGGGTTCAACATACCTCAAGTTGTCCAACACACTAGTTTTTGTCCATGTGAGATTCGTCAAAGTCAAATTGAGTTTTGGGCTGCGTATTTGTGGTTAGAAACTAGAGCCAACTTGCCCAGAATGCTTATCCCGTTAGTTGGCAGTATGGGACTTCACATTGCGCTCATAGTTACAAAGTTTATGAAAATAGATCCTTTTCCAGTCTGTAGCAGCTCGATTTCCAACCACACTGGATAAAAAGTAGGCCATCTTGTGTTGTACAAAACCTATGTTTCTGGAATGTTCCCTACCACTGGCTGGTGGGCTTGTCGCTGCCTCTTTCCAGGGGGGGGTGGGGGTGGGTAAAGATATCTCACAAGGATCCAGTCAAAGCTATTTCTGAGAATTTGCCCAATCTTGGCTTATTTGGACAAATGCGTTCCATGAATAATTTCAGGATTCAGGAACACCCAAGCAAGAGTTTAGAGCCATTACAATGGATATTTTGAGGTGTTATTACTGTTTTACATGAAGTGCACCTTCAGCCACTTTGGGCCAACGTTAACCAAGGCAGCTAGTGGGAGGTGGTGACTGGTGGTGAAGCTGGTTCCATGCCTGCTCTGTGGCAGGATCGGGTGTGGAATGTACAAACGGCAGTACACCTGATCTGCTGGGACATCTACTGGACAATGTGTAGGTCCACGCTGCCACAGCAACTGATGGAAACCGCTCACCAGCTACATCTCAGCCACAAGGGGAGCAGGGAATTGACTGGGGGCTTTGCTGGCAATATTTAACTCCCCAAAAAAATGAATTTAGAGAAAAGGTTCCATTACCATTCCCCTCAACGAGCAACCAGCCTAGGTGGACATTCTGTTTTACCAATGTGCCACCTTCCCATTGACACCCAATTTAAAAACATGCACATTTATAACAATACCCGTGGTTATAATTCACCACACTCACGGCACTGGACATTAAGCGCGTTATTTACGGTGCCTGCTGGACACTGCCAGTTTTGGTGATGGCACCTGCACACAGTTTGGAGCTGGATGGCATGCATGATGAATCAATGGGTTCACGGAGGGCACGGCAGTAGGTGAGCTCGTGTTAATGTGTAGCAGTACGTGTAGAGCGTAGAGGAGATCCAGTCTTGTCCCAGGAAGCATGATGAGAACAGTTGTCACCAGGGGCCGGCCGGCCAAGGCAGCCATCTCTCACTGGCCCTTGTGCCGCCTGCAAAATCAGGAAGCAATTTCAACCTCAATACCAGAAATTATTTTAAATTATAGTCTTACAGAATGGAAACAGGCCCTTCGGCCCAACTCAGCCATGCTTGCCCGCTTCTTCCACACCATTAGCACATAGAAACATAGAAACATAGAAATTAGGTGCAGGAGTAGGCCATTCGGCCCTTCGAGCCGGCACCGCCATTCAATATGATCATGGCTGATCATCCAACTCAGTATCCCGTACCTGCCTTCTCTCCATACCCCCTGATCCCTTTAGCCACAAGGGCCACATCTAACTCCCTCTTAAATATAGCCAATGAACTGGCCTCAACTACCCTCTGTGGCAGAGAGTTCCAGAGATTCACCACTCTCTGTGTGAAAAAAAGTTCTTCTCATCTCGGTTTTAAAGGATTTCCCCCTTATCCTTAAGCTGTGACCCCTTGTCCTGGACTTCCCCAACATCGGGAGCAATCTTCCTGCATCTAGCCTGTCCAACTCCCTTAAGCACGAACGGAGAAAATGAGCTGTCACATGGACATAGGGCTTGGACCCTTGCACCACCTTTAATGAAACCATGGATGATCTGACTGTAACTCCAGCATTGTGTTCCCATCCATCCACTGCATCTTTCACCTCCGTGTCCATGAAGTGGCCATCTACATTGAAAGTCGTCATGGACTTTTCCCACCACCCTCTGAGAGAGTTCCAAAGAGTTTGGATCATCTGAGATTAAAAAACAGTTGCCCCATCCCTCTCCTAAATGTGTGACCACTTATTTTTAAATTGCGCCCCCCATTTCCAGATTCTCCTACAAGAGAAAACATCCTCTTCACATCCACTCTGTCATAACAATGAAGCATCTTAATTGTCAGGTTTTCCTCACAAGTGTACCTCCCCATTCCAGGTATTTCTCCAGTAATCCCTCTCTGAATGCTTCCAACATTCCTCCTTGCATGAGGAGACCAATGTGTACGCAGCACTCCACAAAGCCTTGCGTAACTGCACCGTTATCTCACGACTTTTGTATTCATTTCCCCAAGCATGAAATAACACAATTATTAGTGTTCATAATTACTTACAGTACCTGCAAACAAACTAAATCATGGTAGACCCCTCTGCATTTCACACCGCTGCAATCTTACACCAGTTCAATATTATTTATTTTAATCACCTTTCCCCTATTTATACTTTCTATGGCTGGTCTTAATCTATTTACTTGCAATCTCCTGGTGTCCTCTTTCCAACTTAAGTTTAACAATTGTATCTTGGTGCCTTCACCCAATTGACATGTTGTAAAATGCTGTAATAATCTCAACACCAATAAACATCTTGTCAACTTGTAAAAGATCCATTTGCACCGATAACCAAATATCCAATAGCGAGCAGGATAGTCCACTCCACGAAAAATACGTAATACGGTCATGGGCAGATTCATGGATAATTTAAGGCCCCATTTCCGTAACCGGCTTCCGTCTCCGCACCAAAGATCCCATTGAATACTAGCGCGGAGACGGAAGCCCTCGTTACAGAAACATTCGCGTAAAAATAATTTGTTATTTGGTAAAAATCTTCTCCTCATTTTCAGAATTATAATTTATTAACACAAACTGTTCCCCCGCAACGTTGATTACACTGCGGGTCGGGTCGGGTCGGGTCCGGTTACTGAAATGGATGAAAAAAAGGCCCACGTTCCACTCCGTTACGTACTACACGTCAGCCCATTACATTTAGCAGGAGTGGTCTATCTTGCTCCGCTATAGGATCTTTGCCGATAATCCATTTCTTGTTAACGAACCAATCTTTTATCTACAACAACCCATCACCTCCTCTACCATGAGCTTTCACATGGACATATATTCCTGTTTCTTCATTGATGCTGTAAATCCCAGTCCATATACGACTGTGAGATTACCTTTAGCAGAAAGACTGCAGAAACTGAAGAAGGAAACTCACACCTCCCGCTTCACAAGGGGAGGTAGGGATGGGCAGTAGACTCGGGCCTCACCAACAACACTACACCCAATGAATCGAATCAAGAGAGACACAAAAAGCTGCAGTAACTCAGCAGGACAGGCAGCATCTCTGGAGAGAAGGATGATGTTTCGGGTCAAGACACTTCTTCAGATTGATGAAAGGTCTTGACCAGAATCATCACCCATTCCTTCTCCCCAAAGGTGCTGCCTGTCCCACTGACTTACTGCAGCTTTTTGTGGTTTACCTTTGGTTTAAACCAGCACCTGCAGTTCCTTCCTACTAAATGAATCAAGTGTGGGGAGTGGGTCTTGAACCCGCCGTGTCCCAGACACGAACGCTACTACCATGCACTATCATCCTTACTTCTCCTCTATTTCCTCATTGCCCTCCCCATCGGTCTTTCCTTCCTCTTCAGTTTTCTGTTCTTCGGACTGATTATCCTGTTTCTTTTTCCTCCTCAAGCACTTGACAACGATCAAGGAGAGGATGAGGACAGCGAGCAATCCACCGACAATTGCACCGATGATGACGGCCACAATGGAGTGGTGTTCAGGATCCACTGGAAGAGAGGATTGATGTTAGGAACAGTGTTACTGCCTCAGGCAGACAGCTGGACATGAGTGGACCTTGGTCTGTACCTCAGTAGATAGTGGAGACCACAAGTATATGAGAAAGACTTTAGAGATACCGCACGGAAACAGGCCCTTCGGCCCACCGAGTCTGTACCGACCAGCGATCCCCCCAGACTAGTTCCATCCTAGGGTCAATTTACATTTACAATTATACAGAAGTCAATTAGCCTACAAACCTGCACGTCTTTGGAGTGTGGGAGGAAACCGGAGCACCCGGAGAAAACCCACGCAGGTCATGGGGAGAACATGCAAACTCCGTACAGACAGCGCCCGTAATCAGAATCAAACTCGGGTCTCTGGCGCTGTGAGGCAGCAACTCTACCGCTGCGCCACCGTGAGTCGAGAGGGATAAATATTCTAAAACTCATAGAACTGAGGACTCGGAGGAAATGGCACATTTGAAATCTGAGGCAGATGAACTTATTGATTGCAGGGCAAGAATAAGGTGGGTTCACTGACCTACTCATGCTCCACTCTTTCATGACTTTGGTCGGGGAAGAAGCTGCCTTTGAATTCCTGAATGTGCACTACATGGTCATATAGGCGATGGTGGTCTCTCTCCCCCCACCCTCTCCAGAGAATAGAATGGGATTGGTATAGGATTAGTGTGGATGGGTATGTGATGATGGATGAGGCTCCCGACTGTGTGGTTGATGATGGAGAGGGGATGGGATAGTGTGGGTCGGCACTGGAGTGTGGAGGTGTAGTGATGATGATGTTGTCTATCCACGATACCTTCTGTCACCACACTCAGCTGAATGATTCCCAGTCCTTTGTGCCGGTCGGGTGGGTTTAAGACGTAACACTTGTAAAAGCCCTCGTCGATGGTCTGGATGTTGTGAATGGTGATGGAGACATCGTTCTTGTTCAGGTTTCCCGACCACTCCACCCGACCCCAGAAAGGTTCCGTTCTGGAGAAGATCACCCTGTTACGGAACTGCACAAACTGTCAGAGAGAGGAGAGAGGGTTTAGTTCACGGGGACAGGCACGTGCTGGAATCCACAGCTTAACTGCAAGAAGCGGGCGGCCAAACAAGATCTGTAGAGGGTACACAAAAATGCAGGAGAAACTCAGCGGGTGAAAGGAGATGTATCCATTGAAAGGAGGTGTGTGGGGAATTCTTTCACACAGAGGGTGGGTGGGAGGTGCCTGGGCTTCAGTGTAACAGTGCAGGAGGCAACAGATAGAAAGATCAGAGTGGTTTTAGATTGAGGTTTCAGTGTACTGAAGGATGCCTGCATGCTATCTAATCAGATCACATAATACTTTACCATAATCCAATCTAGGCAATCTCAAGTCCCATAGGTAGAGCAAAGGGAAAGATGCCGAGTGCAGAGTATAGATCTCAGCATCATAGTGCATCAGACAAAGTCCAATGTCCACGATGGGGGTAGAGGTGAATCGGACAGTACCCCAGCTTATGGAAAAGTCGATCGAAAGCTTGATTACGGACGGGAAAAACTGTTCCTGAGTCTGGTGGTGCGCACTTTCAAGATTCTGTACCTTCTGCCGGATTGGAGCAGGGAGATGGAATGACCGGGGTGGGACATGGTGGTGAATTACAGAGACAGGATATGCAATCAGCTCACTGACGGGATGTGACCTTTATCAGTCAACCGGTCCTGACCTGAAACACCATCTGCCCACTTACTGTGGCTGCACAGATGCTGCCTAGTCTCATGTGTCTCCACCCAATCAGTGTTGGGCTTCTCCTGGTAAGTCACTCAGTCCATGGGACAGTTCAGGAACAACAACAAACTGCCTGTCTGTCTATAAATGTATTAAATCACAAAAATCACACAGTCTCTTGCCCAGACTAGGTGAGTTGAGGACCAGAGGACATAGGTTTAAGGTGAAGGAGAAAAGATTTAATAGGAATCTGAGGGGTAACTTTTTCACACAAAGGGTGGTGGGTGTATGGAACGAGCTGCCAGAGGAGGTAGTTGAGGCTGGGACTATCCTAATGTTTAAGAAACAGTTAGACAGGTATATGGATAGGACAGGTTTGGTGGGATATGGGCCAAATGCGGGCAGGTGGGACTAATGTAGCTGGGCCATGTTGGCCTGTGTTGGCAGGTTTGGACAAAGGGCCTGTTTCCACGCTCTATCACTCTAACTCTACATTTGTCTCTGCAACAACCTATTAAATATATATCACTGAAATTTCACTGGAGTTGTTGGTGCCAATGATGCAACAGTTTTAGTCCATTCGCTAATGAATTATAGATTGTTTCATTTGTAAATACATTTCATATTCTCCAAACTCACTTCCCCCTTTACATTTATAAATCTTGCTCATTTTTATTCCTTCTGGTGGGACAATCTCTGTCAAACCTGAAGTCGAGAAAAGATAATCCCTTCTAGAACAAGTTGGTGGAGTAACTCATTTGGTCAGGCAGCATCTGTGGAGAACATGGATAGGTGACGTTTCAGGTCATGACCCTTCTTCAGACCTGATCCATTTGGTTACATCTCCACAGATGCTGTCTGACCCGCTGAGTTAATCCAGCACTTTGTGTTTTTTTATTTGTAAACCAGCGTCTGCAGTTTATCTGCAATCCCTCCATAAATATTCCCTTCATCCCTGACTCACAGACAAGAATACTCCCATTGGTCAGCTGAAGGCCAGGGCACAATGGCCGTAATTAAACACTTTGCTAAGATTCAATATTAATATCCTGTTGTCAACAATTTTCTTCATAAATTTGCAGCAAATTAGGAGTTGGATAGCAATTTATAATATGTTCTTTTATAATATATTCACGACGTCTAGAATGGGTTAATTGAGGAGATTTTCACCAACACGTCTATCACTGGAGCAGAGTGAAGAGTGGAGTTTAGCATGTTGATTCGGCCATAGGTACAACACAACTATCAGTCCAACTGTCCTTCAGTTAGTCTGCAGACAGTTGAAGTGGCTGCTGGATTCAGTAACTTCTCCTCCTCCATCTCATCAATGTTTAGTGCAGAGGTTCCCAACGTGGGGGTGTACCCCCCACAGGGGGTCAATTGAGCGCGACTGAGGAGGTCTGGGTCCAAATTTTCGATTTTTATTTTTTATTTTTTCCATCAGGTAA
Organism: Leucoraja erinaceus; assembly: GCF_028641065.1. NCBI lineage: Eukaryota > Metazoa > Chordata > Chondrichthyes > Rajiformes > Rajidae > Leucoraja > Leucoraja erinaceus. The sequence goes on along the minus strand of NC_073408.1, from coordinate 855,704 downwards.
ACATATGTAGTTTATGTTTCAGATGTTATTTTGAGTAAATAATTTTTTTGGGGTAAAAAAGGTCTTTATTGTGTAGTTATTACAACCAAGGTATTGGCGTTTTAAGCTTCTTCAGCTGAAACGGAGTTCACTTTTTAAATGATAAGAATTATATATCACCACATGGGGGGGGGCATCAGGATTTTAGAGGTGATTAGGCGGGGCATGGCCAAAAAAAGGTTGGGAACTACTGGTTTACCGTTTCATTCTCTTGAATGAAACATTGAATCAAAAGAGCTGGAACACTCACAGGGTATTCTGTGCAGTTCTCACATTCCTGGTAGGTCCAGTTTAAGGAGAAGTGTTTGTTGTTGACTTCATAGCATGAGTTGAAGGTGCAGGTCAACTTGGCTGATGTCCCATTCAGCTTGATGAGGAGCGGAGGGACCGTCACGTCCATTCCTGAGCCAAGGTGGACTACAGAGAGGGAGAGGAGAAGAAGCTGTCAGAAACCAAACACCTCTAGGTTCAACGGTTGACAAAAATGCTGGAGAAACTCAGCGGGTGCGGCAGCATCTATGGAGCGAAGGAAATAGGCAACGTTTCGGGCCGAAATCCTGAAGGAAATAGGCAACGTTTCGGGCCGAAATCCTGAAGGAAATAGGCAACGTTTCGGGCCGAAATCCTGAAGGAAATAGGCAACGTTTCGGGCCGAAACGTTACCTATTTCCTTCCCTCCATAGATGCTGCTGCACCCGCTGAGTTCCTCCAGCTTTTTTGTGTACCTTCAATTTTCCAGCATCTGCAGTTCCTTCTTGAACACCTCTAGGTTTAGTTTAGTTTAGAAGTGTATAGCACGGAAACAGGCCCTTCGGCCCACCCAGTCCATGCCAACCGTCAATCATTTACATTGGTTCTATGATATTCCACGCTCACATCCACTCCCTACACACGAGGGCCAGTCTACAGAGACCGATCTGCACGTCTTTGGCAGGCGGGAGTAAACCAGGGTACCCAGAGGAAACCCACGTGGTCACAGGGAGAGCGTGCAAACTCCACACGGACAGCACGGACACGGTCAGGATGGAACTCCAGTCTCTGGAGCTGCCGTGCCACCATGCAATACTGCTGTTTCCAAACTGAAGAACAGAGTCAGTCTTCACAACCATGATTTGATGGACAGTTCAATGAGGAGGCTGTGAACATCCTTTCACATTATTTATAATAACCATATAACAATTACAGCACGGAAACAGGCCATCTCGACCCTTCTAGTCCGTGCCGAACACATAATCTCCCCTAGTCCCATATACCTGCGCTCAGACCATAACCCTCCATTCCCTTCCCGTCCATATAACTATCCAATTTATTTTTAAATGATAAAAACGAACCTGCCTCCACCACCTTCACTGGAAGCTCATTCCACACAGCTACCACTCTCTGAGTAAAGAAGTTCCCCCTCATGTTACCCCTAAACTTCAGTCTCTTAATTCTCATGTCATGTCCCCTTGTTTGAATCTTCCCTACTCTCAGTGGGAAAAGCTTTTCCACATCAACTCTGTCTACTCCTCTCATCATTTTAAAAACCTCTATCAAGTCCCCCCTTAACCTTCTGCGCTCCAAAGAATAAAGCCCTAACTTGTTCAACCTTTCTGTGTAACTTTGAAGCTACAAGGGGTTAATGGTCCTATATTAGTGAGGTCACGGTATCCGGGGCAACAATAATATAGAGACTAAATATGTTCTTTTAACCCCCAGTCTATTTGATGGGGGAAATGATGAAGTTTTTCACAGTGTCTCGGTAAACATGACAATACTGTAGTAACCATGTAATGTCATTATTAGGCCTGATCACAAAGGTTTGTCTATATTTACAATAGGGAGAGGCAGTAATGGTGGAGTCGGCAGCCTATCTGTGGGGTCTGGCAGACCACCATGTTGTCAAGGTGCCTGTATCATCAGCCCTCCCATTGCAGGCTGCATGCAGCATTAACTGCACCAGGTTTTCTGCTGCTGTCATCCTGCACTTGTGCCTTTGCCCATTGCATCTTTATTTACATATTGCTGCACTCGGAAAAAAAAGCTCAGTCTCTCTCTCTCTCTCCCGTCGGCATCAATGAGTGGCCAGAGCTGCCGCTGGACTGCTGACTCCGCAACTCATAGTCACTGCTGCTACACGGGGCCTATCCACAAACTGCTGCTGCAATAGACCAGCCGCTCCTCACTAAATACTTAAAGCAATCGCATCCTGTCTTGCAGCTCCCACTGCCTAATGTCAGCTTTACGGTGAACAGGGCTTCAGATGGGAGTTGATTTTTTCAGGAGAGACTCAGGAGATATTCTGGCAATGTGTGTACTCTCTCAATGCAGAGAGAGTGGAAGATCACGGACTTTGTACAAACGGAGCTCATGTCATCTGTAAAACTAGGAATGTCCTCACGCAGATAAGTTATGGACCCTTGTGTCCCACAACCTGAGAGAGGGTGGATGTATTCCACAGACAGCTCGTACTGCCAATCCAGGGACGTGTGGATAAAGGTGATGCCACAGAGTCAATATAAACAACCTTAGGGACCAGATTATGCCGGAAGGATGGAGCTGGATGCGTTAAGTGTGATTCTACCCATGGGCTGAGACACACACACACACACACACACACACACACACACACGCACGCACGCACGCACGCGCACACACACACACACGCACGCACGCGCGCACGCACGCACACACACACACACACACACACGCACGCACGCACGCACGCGCACACACACACACACACACACACACACACGCACACACACACACACACACACGCACGCACGCACGCACGCACACACACGCACACACGCACACACGCACACACACACACACGCACACACACACACACACCCACACACACACGCACACACACACGCACACACACGCACGCACACGCACACACACACACACACACACACAGTGGTTACACTGCAAGAAAACTACCAGAAACTATCTGAATGACAAAATACTGTCCTGCTACCCTCCATGTCCTCTGGATGAAGAACCAGTCGGGAGAGTTAATTGCCAGTGACCATGGACCCTCCTACACTGGAAGCTGACTCACGGAACAGTTTCTTCTCAGAATCCCCTCTGGACACCAGGCCCGTCCCCACTGACAGTGGACAATGAAATCGGTCGAAAAACTCCATTGCTGATGTCCCTGTCCTTTAATAAATGATGATGCAGCAGGAAGGTGAAGGTAAGTGGAGACTTCACCACAACTAAGGAGTTATTAATAACAATCATGAATAAAGTGTTTGTAAGTAGTGATCAACTGTGCTCTAATTGTACTGGACTTTAACTTGCACTAAACGTTATTCCCTTTATCCTGTATCTGTACACTGTGGACGGCTCGATTGTGATCACGTACGGTCTTTCCACTGACTGGATAGCACGCAACTAAAATGCTTTTCATTGTTATCTGGTACACATGACAATAAAGGAAACTAAACTACAGTGAGCTCATGAACTTGTTTCATAGATGTGCCTGAGAGAGATATCAACATCATCAGGACCAGCAGCATTGTCAGAGTTAACACTGGGGTAATAAAGGCAGCATTGTCAGAGTTAACACTGGGGTAATAAAGGCAGCTTCACTCTGTTTCTAACTGATGCTGTTCCTACTCTGGAACCATTTTGATCATAAGCTCATAAGTGATAGGAGCAGAATTAGACCATTCACCCATCAAGTCTACTCCGCCATTCAATCATGGCTGATCTATCTCTCCCTCCTAACCCCATTCTCCTGCCTTCTCCCCATAACCTCATGATGGAACAACATAGAAAGGTGTCCTGGTCACTAGAGCTGCTGCCTCACAGTTCCAGCAGCCCAAGTTCAATCCTGACCACTGGTGCTGTCTGCGTGGAGTTTGCATGGTCTCATCTGACCATGCATGTGTCCAATGTGTCCTCCTGTGTCACCCATACCCCATAAATATGGCAGCGGGTAGGTCAATTGTCCACTGTACCGTACCCCTAGTGACTCGATGAGTGATGGCATCTGGGAATGTGGGAGAATAACATTGGATGAAATAGGATTGGGATACAGTGGGAGGCTGGTGGTCGGTGTGGACTTGATGGGCTGAAGGGTGCATTCCCTGCATCTCTCTATCAGCTTTAATCTAACAGAGCATTAACTAATACTTGGATCATAGACAGAGGCATCTGGCCCAGCCAGTCCATGTTAGTGTTAATGTTCCACACATCTCCTCCAAACCTTCAAATCCAACCCACCCAGACATCTCCTGTTCTACGTCCCCCAGTGTCAGTTATTCCCCCCCCCCAGGGGTCAGTTATATCCACCATGGGTCAGTAATAACCCCCCCCCCACGGGTCAGTTACCGGTGGAGACTATCACTGGTTGCAGCTGCATTTCTCTGCATCCTTATCCAGCTGCCCCTGATTCTGCTCAAGACCTGAATTATTTACTGTAGGAGCAAGTGTAAGGGGGGGGGGGGGGGGGGGGGGGGGGGGGGAGGGGAGGAAGTTGCATGGAGCAAGTGAACAAGTCCAGCCGGTCACCAACATTGGAGGCTGCATGCTCAAAACACAGACATGTGAGTGAAGTGTTTGGGAGAACAAATGAGACCAGATAGAATGAAAACACAACAGTAAGTAACTACGTAGTCAGCGTTGAACTTGAGTTTTAAAAACCTGAAACAGTAACACCAATCCAGTGCTATTGTCCATCTCCATGTGAATGATGCAGGGTCACCACCAGACTTGCTGTGTAGGAAGGAACTGCTGTTTAAACCAAAGATAGACACAAAAAGCTGGAGTAACTCAGCGGGACAGGCAGCATCTCTGGATAGTGGGAATGGGTGACGTTTCAGGCCAAGACCCTTATTCAGACTTGCTGTGTTTTGCTAGTTGCCTCATCCCCATACAGCTGGGACTGGTGCTTGCTCTGTGTGTGACAATAGGTCAGTCTGAAGAAGGGTCTCAACCTGAAATGTCACCTAGCCACGTTCCCCAGAGGTGCTGCCTGACTGCTGAGTTACTCCAGCACTTAGTGTCTTGTTTTGTACTAAGCTGCATGTGCAGTTCCACTATTCTCCTCAATATGCCTCAGTCAACTAGATCCTCTGTGGTTGAGTTACATCTGTTGCTGCAGTAACACATGGTCTGTAGAAACTGTACAGCCATCTAGTGGTTATTGCAAGGACAGCATTGATAATTCCAGATGAAGAATTATTACTTTGTTGGTGAATGAACACGTTATAGGTTCCCGAGCAGATCAGAGTTAACCTTATATTATCATGATTCACCAAGTACATACAGAATGTGACCTTAAGGTGTTGATGTCCGGGGTTAAGTCAGCAGGACAGGCAGCATCTCTGGAGGGAAGGAATGGGTGACGTTTTGGGTCGAGACCCTTCTTCAGACTGACGTCAGGGGAGTGGGCGGAACAAAGATAGAATGTAGGCAGAGACAGTGAGACTGGTGGGAAAACTGGGAAGGGGAGGGATGGAGAGAGAGGGAAAGCAAGGGCTTTTTGAAGTTGGAGAAGTCAATGTTCATACCGCTGGGGTGTAAGCTGCCCAAGCGAAATATGAGGTGCTGTTCCTCCAATTTGAATGTGGCCTCACTCTGACAATGGAGGAGGCCCAGGACTGAAAGGTCAGTGTGGGAATGGGAGGGGGAGTTGAAGTGTTTCAGGTGTTCAGTGAATCGATCGCTGAGCCTGCGCTTGGTCTCGCCGAGATACAGGAGTCCACACCTGGAACAGTGGATACAGGAGATGAGGTTGGAGGAGGTGCAAGTGAACCTCTGCCTCACCTGTAAGGACTGTCGGGGTCCTTGGACGGAGTCAAGAGGGGAGGTATTGGGACAAGTGTTGCATCTCTTGTGGTTGCAGGGGAAGTATCTGGGGAGGGAACGGGAAGGAACGAGTTGACCAGGGAGTTGCGGAGGGAGCGGTCTCTGCGGAAAGCGGAAAGGGGTGGAGATGGGATGATGTGGGATCTACCAGTGGGATCCCGTTGGATATCCAGGATGGTAGAGGTGCTGACAGCCAAGTAGGTTGATCTCTTTTGGACTATATCAAATTTTTTGAATGTGTTTGGAAATGCACTTAATCAGACAGTGAAGATGGCCCTCACACAACCCTGACTTGTTGCTCATGCAGGCTGGGAACAAGGAGTTGCATCATTCTTCATATAATAATCACCTTCCGACCCGCTCTTGTAACCATCATATTCATCATTGTGTTGCCATCAATCTCTGTGTCCAATTTAATTCTTGTAAAGTAACAGAGTACATTAAAGGTGGTTTATAAATGGATAAATGGAAGGTTTACGGTTTGATCAGTAAAATGTTGGTGTGGAATGGAAGAAAACCACAGCTAATAGTCTTTGTTGTCTGACAGGGAGACTGTGTAAGGCTAAATGACATTCAATTCTTTTATGGGTTAGTATGGCGGCTCTGCTCGGCTCGGCTCGGCTCACTGGCAGTCCCGTTTGTTTGTGTTTTTTATGTTGTTTATTTTGTTTTGGTTAGTCTAGTTTTTGGTTTTTAGTTTGTGTTTTGGGGGGGGGGTGGGGGGGGTTGTAACGGGGTTTGCAGTCTCTCCCTGCGGGGGAATGCGACCTTTTTGTCGTATTCCCCTTCTCTGCCTCCGTCTGCGCTGAGGCCTAATGGAGCTGACGACCTCGAGGCTCCAGAGGCAGAGCCCGTCAGGACTCGCCCTGAGCTCGCTCCCGTGAGGGTGGTCCGGCTCAGGGCTGGAAGAGGTTGGGACGCTCCCGTGAGGGCGGCCAGCCCGAGGGTGGAACGAGGCTCCCGTCGGAGCGGCCGAGCTCGGGGAGGTGCGGCGCTCGCAGCCCGAGGAGGTTCGGCGGCCCAAGTCGGGGCGGCCCGGTCCGGGGAAGAAGAGAGACGCCCAAGTCGGGGCGGCCCGGCCCGAGGCTGAAGACGGTGTGGTACTCAGTGAGGGTGGCTGGGACGGCATTCTGGCGGTGGTGGCCTGAGTCCGGGGTTCAGCCGCGGGCCAGCACATCACAGTGAGGAGATGCTGGGTGGACTCACTGTGGTGGATGTTAATATGTGTTTATAGAAACATAGAAACATAGAAATTAGGTGCAGGAGTAGGCCATTCGGCCCTTCGAGCCTGCACCGCCATTCAATATGATCATGGCTGATCATCCAACTCAGTATCCCGTACCTGCCTTCTCTCCATACCCTCTGATCCCCTTAGCCACAAGGGCCACATCTAACTCCCTCTTAAATATAGCCAATGAACTGGCCTCAACTACCCTCTGTGGCAGAGAGTTCCAGAGATTCACCACTCTCTGTGTGAAAAAAGTTCTTCTCATCTCGGTTTTAAAGGATTTCCCCCTTATCCTTAAGCTGTGACCCCTTGTCCTGGACTTCCCCAACATCGGGAACAATCTTCCTGCATCTAGCCTGTCCAACCCCTTAAGAATTTTGTAAGTTTCTATAAGATCCCCTCTCAATCTCCTAAATTCTAGAGAGTATAAACCAAGTCTATCCAGTCTTTCTTCATAAGACAGTCCTGACATCCCAGGAATCAGTCTGGTGAACCTTCTCTGCACTCCCTCTATGGCAATAATGTCCTTCCTCAGATTTGGAGACCAAAACTGTACGCAATACTCCAGGTGTGGTCTCACGAAGACCCTGTACATTTATTGTTGTTTTTTATTGTATTATATGTATGACTGCTGCAATTTCATTCAGACTTCGGTCTGAATGACAATAAAGGCTATCTATCTATCTATCTATCTATCTGTCTATCTATCTATCTATCTGTCTGTCTGTCTGTCTGTCTGTCTATCTGTCTGTCTGTCTGTCTGTCTGTCTGTCTGTCTGTCTGTCTGTCTGTCTGTCTGTCTGTCTGTCTGTCTGTCTGTCTATCTATCTATCTATCTTGAATAGACTATTGGAAAACCAGGAAATGGAGAAAGGAAACAGGTCACCACTAAATGAGTAATATCAATTAGATAGACACATCCCCAGGATGGAGGCTATTGAAGGTTGGAGTGATATTTAATTTTGTAACGGGAACAATGAGTGTTGTAGAGAGATGTAGAGATCAAAACAATGTTGTACATCATCTTCCACAGACCTGAAACTTTAACTCAGTTTTCCTCTATTGATATAGATGTTCATGATATATTGATCAACCTGGTTAGTACCCAGGGTGGGGGGTGGGTGCGATGTGGGAATTAGTGAGTCAGAGAGGAGTCAATAGATGAAGTTAGTACTCCATGGAAGTTATTGTGCGTCAGAGAGAGATCAATAGATCTGGTGATTTTTGGAAGGAATGAAAGTGTCATGGAGAAATCAATAGATTAGATCAGTCCCTGGGGAAAAAAATGTTGCCCGATAGAGAAAAATCAAAGGAATATTAATTTCCATGCAGGAATTACCAAGGGAAAGACAGGGATCAATAGGTTTGATTATTTCCAGCTGGGAAAGTGTGAGCCAGTCAGTGATTGAGGCCAATATGTCGATTGTGGAAGGAGCTAAGATTAATGGCTTAATGTCCGCTCCAAGCTTTCACAATTTTTCAAAAAGGTTTACCAATGATAATTATAATCAGATTACACTTTTATAATCTATACACCAAAAGGAAAAATGATGTACTGACATTAGCAATTATGTATGCAAATTCCCACTATTTAACTATTAAGAATTGCAAAGTGGACTATATCTGAAGCAAATTTTTAAAAAGTGCATTTAAACTAAATTGAGCTGCAACTGCTCCTCCAATCCCATTGATGGAGAGCAAACAATTACAAGTGTTGGCATTTTAAGCAGCATCAACCTGAAATATTATCTGTTTCTCTCTCCACAGATGCTGAGTGTCTCCAACAGATGGAGCTGCATCAACTTCTGGGATATGATCGACACTTCAATAGTACTTGCCTTCACCTCTGGAGATTCATAAAAATTCACATCTTTCTAAAGGCAACACAACAGCCAATGTACACACAGCAAGGTTACACAGACAGAATGATCACAGTTAAATAGTTGCCTCGAAATTCAGCTCCCAAATAAACGCACCATTGCCACCTCGGTTCCCCCAACTGCTGAGAGGTTTGCTACCATATAAGCCATCAAATAACTGGTATTACTCTTGAGGCAGTCTTGTTTTATTGACGCTAGTTCAGAGCTAAAGATTGGCCAAGAACCACAGAACAAATCTTCCTGCTGTTCACCTGAGAGTTTAATATCTCATTGAAAAGGCTGCAATACCTCAATGAAGAAGGGTCTCGACCCAAAACGTCACCCATTCCTTCTCCCCAAGGATGCTGCCTGTCCCGCTGAGTTACTCCAGCTTTTTGTGTCTATCTTCGGTTTAAACTAGCATCTGTAGTTCCTTCCTACACAAACCTCAAGACTCCCGGAGTACTGCAAGTAGGGCATCAAATTAGACCATCTCTGAATTCAGATTTGAACCACTTTGGACTTAATTGTATCGGGACAAATAATGTTTCTTAACAGGGAGTTTTATTATGTTAATCTGTATTTCTATCTGATCAGAATTCAAACATGAGTGAACAAATGTAGTGATGTGTTTTTATTTACTCATGTTAAGGGGCGTCACTTTTAGGAATTTATTAGTAGACTAATCAATCACTTGGGTTGTCAGGGAAACCACATCATAGCTGCCTGGTACCAGGCCTGATAGATTTCAGCAGCAATTCCCAGGAGCGATATCAAACGTTCAACACCATTCCATATAAAGAGATACAAAGACAAGCCCAAAAGCAGAGTCAAAGGGGAGGGAAGATGGAGCTATGAGGGCAACTGTTTCAGGCTTACGGTGTTAAGGACATGGTTGCTAAGGCAAGGTGAGGACAATTGGGATCGTGTCCACTATTTCAAGTGTAGCTGCACACAACTATATGCAGTGGGTCAGTGGAAGAACGTCAACAGGGCCATGAATTATTGACAGCCTCTCCATGATGTCAAGGTCTCGCACGTCCCGGTGTAAGTGCTTCTTAATCGATTTGCTACACTCCAGCAAAAAGCCACCGATTATTAAGGATTTTAAATTATGAAGATGTACAAAAACAATGGATGCCTTTGACTATGTTTTCCCATTTCACCACAGCTAGTCCTGTAACATCAAGCTCTCCCAGAACAAGAAGGGTCCACATACAAACACAGTTACCACAGGTTGCGTTTCACTGGCAGTTGCTCAAAGATGCAAACACAGGGAAGGGTGAAAGTGTCGGTGAAAATACAAGATGCAATTCAGTTGCTCTGTGTCCATCAGTTGGGCATGTCCATCCCTTTAGTGCAGGTTTCAGCACTGGCTGGAATTCATGCTTTATTCCCTCCTACAGACCCTGTCAAAGCACACAATCACTCTCTCCCACCCTGGAGAAGGTAGCAATTCAGGAAAAAACAATCAGTACATTTCTGAATTACAGCCTTCTGCGACACTGGTAGTTCTACTGGAGAAAGGTTCTTGTTGAGGGTGAAGACATTTTGTCATGTCAGCCTGAGCAAAGGCAAGCAAATGTGTGTGTGTCTCTCTCTATCTATCTGTCTGTGTCTCTGCCTGTGTGTCTTGGTGTGTCTGTGTGTGTCTCTGTGTATGTCTCCCTGTCTGTGTGCGCGTGTGTCCGTGTGTGTGTCAGTGTCAGTGTGTGTGTCTGTGTGTCAGAGTGTGTGTCAGTGTGTGTGTGAGCGTGTGTCAGTGTGTGTGCGTGTGTCAGTGTGTGTATGTGTGTGTGTGTGTCAGTGTGTGTGTCAGTGTGCACAAAACAATTTAAATAGCTGAGATGATTCACAGCAACAATCTCAGATTGATATATGCATGGATCGCCATAACCTAAATATTATAAATGTAAATAGTCCAAGAAATTAAGTGGAAATCCGACAATTTAATGAAGACATTGCAATCAGTATAGAGAAGGCGATTCAGATATTCTCGCATTATATTAAACCCTTTAATGTTTTTGTTTGCCAGAAGGTTGAGAGATGTGGTTTGCCTTCAGTATCCACAGTGATTCAGACCGCCTAGTCCACCCACCTATCTACTCGCCCCTCTCTCCACTACACCCTCCCCTGCACCATCCTTTTTGTTTTTTCCCCTCTCACCAGAAAGCTTACAAGATGCAATGAATGGTTTGCAACTTACCCCAGCCGCCGGACAGCAACACGAGCCCGACCAGGGCAAAACGGAGCAGTGGGAGAACAGGTCTGCCTGTAACTTTCATCCTGAATTTCCCAAAGATGGAGACAATGATGATGGAGGCAAGGCGAGGCGAGGCGGGGGACGGAACTCTCGGCGCTGGGCTGTTTTAATGCCGACTGTTCAATATGGCTGGGTGTGTGTTTGCAGGGAGGGGAAGGGGTTTATTCTGGGCTGTGGAGGAGGTGAGAACGGTTCTCTGTTACTGAGCCGGGCTCGCTGTCATTAACGGCCACGCTGTCACCGGCAGCTACAATTGTTCATTCTCAAACACATTTCATCTCTATATTTGGATTTATGAGCGGGGGGGGGGGGGGGACTAGGAAATCCACCATTTTAACTGTAATAGCATCGATACATCAGAAGATCAATGAACGCACGGGAGAGAGGAGGGAGGGGTTTTACTGAGACCATTATATTAGGGTGCGGCTGGAGAGATTCTTTCTGTCATAGTCAATATATTAAACATTAAAAAATATACAATATAATTAGTTCTTTCCCATTGAGAATTTGTTTGTAGATGTTCATTTTTAACCCTTAATCTCGGCTAATTGATAAAACGGGTCCTCACCCCGTGATCCAGTTCCATATTTGCAGTATCTTGCCTTTTGCATTCCCCTCTCATCTCCTGTCCGCCTATCCATCCTCCCCCCTCTCTCCCCTTCTCTCTTCCCCCCTTCCTGTCCACCTCCATCCTCCCTCCCCCCCCCTTCCCCTTCTCTCTTCCCTCTTCCCCTTCCCTCCCTCTCCCTCTCCTCCTGTCTTCCCCCTCTTTCCCCCCCTCTCCCCTTCTCTCCTCCCCTCCCCTCCACTCCTGTCCATCCATCCATCCTCCCTCCCCTGGTTCTGGTTGATGACTGCAAACACCTCACCAGTGGTTCCCCCACACAGGTGTGAGTGAGTAGAGTAGTGATTACATTTTGAAGTGGGCCTTTTTGACAAAGTTGAGGAGATCTAGTTGCTCAACCCCTTTTGATTGGGAGCAGCGCGTGTGTTGGGTGGCAACATATTCCATTCCCTTATCGTCCTTGGGGAAAGGGAATATTGGTAGCCAGGTTTATTGACATTTAGCGAGTTGATGATGTAGGGGCCGTTATTTAGTCTTGTTTCATGGCAGATGGTGCTCTGGGATGACGGGAGATTTGATGGTGTGATTTTGTGAATCTCCTTGTAAATTGTAATGTCTCAGCCTGATTCTGCGGAGATCTAGGGTGTCCCATCCGAGAGAGGTCAGCATATTATTCACGCTTGATTTGCGCTTGTAGTCATTACATACAAAGCAGGCTGCTCGGCGTTGTAGTTTCTCCAGGGTGATCTTGTTGTTGTTGGTGAAGGGAACCCAACAGCTCCACAATAATCCAATTTGGACCTGACCAAGGACTTGTAGGCATTCTCTTTGACGGATGTACTACTTGCGTGAAAATTTCTTTTGAGTTGGCCGAGAGTTCTATTTGCTTTGTTAGACACTTTCCCCACACAGAGAGCATACGGATCCTTCTGCAAGGACAAGCTATCTTCTGGTTTAATCTCTCTGTAAATTATGGCATCATCTGCAAAGAGTCGAACTCTGGATGAAACTGCATTTGGAATGTCATTGATATCCAGTAGGAAGAGCAATGGACCCGTGACAGTCCCGTGGTACACCTGATGTCACAGAAGTTTCAATAGACATCACTCTCTCCAAGAGAACTCGCTGGTGTCTCCTTGTCAAAAAGATCTCAATCCATTTTAAGAGGTTGCTGTCTATTCCTACATGGTTGAGCTTGTACAGGAGCCGCTTATGGGGAACTTTATCAAGATCCTTACTGAAGTCTAATATAACCTTGTTATCGAGTGACCTGGCTAGATCATCGATGAGTCCCACCAGTTGGGTTTCACATGTCCACCCTGTCTAAAGCAATGTTGGTTGTCGTTAGTACCTTGTGGAAGTCAATATGGTCCATAATATGTCGATGGATTATATGTTGGAGAATCTTGCTTGGTGTGGCGGTCAGTGAAACTGGGCGATGATTTGCAGGATTTATCCTATCTCCTTTTATAGATGGGGACAATGTTAGCATTCAGCCAATCTTCTGGGAGTTCTCCACAAACCAGACTTCTGAAAAATCTTTTGGAAGACTGGAGCTAAGCTTGCTGAACAATTCTTTAAAACTGGCTGGTATCTGGTCTGGCCCTGAGGCCCTGATGCCTTCTTTGGTTGTATTCCTTCCAATAATTTCTGCATCCCACTATTGTTACCTTAAGATCTGCAATTTTTGGAGTTTGTTGTGAGTTTAATGACGGGAATTCATCTAGGTTTTCTTCAGTAAAAACCAAACAAAACTGCTGGTTTAATACTTTGTCCTTGTCCACCCCATTGATGTAAGGCTTGAGATTCCCAATACTTCCTGGCTCATTTTCTTGATGTAATTCCAGAAAGGCTTCTGATTTTAAACTTTCCCCATCACATCTTGATGCGCTTTCCTGATTTGTCTGTCAATTAAACGCTGAAATTTCATGCGGAAGTTGACCCAGATTTTCTTGCTCCGTTATAAAGCCGTTGTTTTTACCTAATTGCACACCTAATTGTTGAATTTACCCATGGTAAATTATATCTGTTCGAACACCATTTTGACGGAATAAAACGGTCCATGGTCCCCTCTTCCCCCTCTCCTGTCCACCCATCCTCCCTCCCTCCCTCCTCTCTTCCCCCTCTCCCCTTCCCTCTCTCCGTCCACCCATCCTCCCTCCCTCCTCTCTTCCCCCTCTCCTCTTCCCTCTCTCCGTCCACCCAGCTCCCCTCTCCCCTACCCGTCCTTATTCACACTTACCCTATTTATTTTATCAAAACCCCCTATAAACGCCCATATGTAGCGGCACCTTGTGGCGGGGTGGAGAGGGCAGAACCCTCCTCATTGGTCGGTGCGGCATCTGACCGCGGGGTGGTCGGTGCGGGTTTTCGCGGGCTTTTGGGGTCTGTCCGCTAGTTAGTCAGCGCTCCTCCCAGCAACAGGAGCTTATTATTGTTAGTGCAGGAGTAGGCCATTCGGCCCTTCAAGCCTGCACTGCCATTCAATATGATCATGGCTGATCATCCAACTCAGTAACTCGCCAACTTCACGGGTTTTTGTTATTCCTTTTTATTAAAAATAAAAAAACCTTTTTGCTGAACCTGTCTGGTCTCACCACACATTATTCCGCTTTCTATGCGAGAATGCAAAGCAATTAGTAAAATAATGGATAGCTGCCTCACTCGCCATATTCTATGCGTAAGTGCTGTGTGGCATCTTGCTGCTCTTTCTCAAATAACCACGACAAACACCTTAGTACAGAATCCTCATTTACCTCAGCCAGAAGAGTCTCAACCTGAAACGTCACCTATCTATGATCTCCAGAGATGCTGTCTGAACCTGCTGAATTACTCCAGCACTCTGTGTAGCAACCAGCATCTGCAGCACTTTGTTTCTAACCTCATTCACTGTCTGTGCTCCATTTATTAAACTTACAATTGTCCATTTTGTGAATATCTACCCATATTTACTTCTTTAGCCAACTATATATATGAATACGTATGTCTCTGTTCCATCCAAGGTAGACACATAGTGCTGGAGTAACTCAGCGGGACAGGCAGCATCTGTGGAGAGAAGGAATGGGTGACGTTTCATGTCGAGACTCTTCTTCAGACTGATCCTTCCCTCTGTCTCTGTCCCTTGACTGACTTGCTTTCCTGTCCATAACTGCTTATGTCCAAATCAGTTTGCATCCTCACCCTCAGCCAACCTTTTATCCATGTAGTTATTTGTTTCTCAGAGGCAGATTTTTATGGAAGGCTTTGAAACATTCCGAAGTAGGTGGAAATATTCGGGACATTTTCCCAGATTTCCTTTATCACAGGAGTCATTCTTTTCTTTAAAAATATCAATTTGTCAAACACATCTTGTCTTTAAATATAAATTAAAAATCCTCCCTCCGCCCCGATCCTCTGTGACCTCCTGCACTGTCACAAGAGCCAACACACGGTCAAGAATGTCACCTCATCTTCCACCTGTCGATGTTAACACAGAACAGTATAGCACAGGAACAGGCCCTTCAGCCCACAACATCTGTACCAAACATGATGAAGGGAGAGACCAACTCCATGTTGCAGCCCTCCAGATTTAACACTCAATTCTCAAACTCTAGCTAACATGTCTAAATAAGGACAATTTGCACCTGTCATTCTTGTTTCCATTCCTCTTTATGCATTGCCTGACCCACTGAGTTACTGCAGCATTTTGTGTCTACCTGCTGAATATGTTCCTGTACAGCACAACCACAGTAGCCACAAACTACACAGCTGTGGTACTTTGGCCCGTCTGCCCAATGTGTTCACCCCACGAGGGAAATCCCACTGGTTCCACGGGCAATTCCCATTTGCCTGCTACCCACACCAACCTGTTCCTCTCCTTCTCTGGTGTGATGAACGGCCCCCTCATCTGAAACAGAAATTCTTTCATTTTTCACTGACCTGCTTAGTTTATTCAGTGTTTCCATTTTCTGTGTTTTTCTTTTCCATCTTACCACAAACAACTTATTGCTTAGTAACCAGTTACTCACCCACTAGTCTAGCTACTTAGTGCTAAACACTCTCCTCTAAGCCATTTTGAGTCAACCTATCATGGTGTGTTCTTCACATTTCTCCCATCCATCTCTCTTGCTGAAATCCTACTCACATTCCTACCTGACAATGGGACCCAAAACACCAACTGTTTCTCTTTCCACGGATGTTGCCTGATATTGATTTTCATCAATATTTTCTGCTTCTTCGCCAGTAATAGATCGACATTGGTTGAATGATTGTTTAACTCATTGATTTGATAGTCATTTAAATGACTACTAATGGATTCAATTATCATTAATAATGGATTTGGCCAAGATCAATGTTAGACAATGTTTCTGGATTACCTCCGCTGTTGGATAAGATCAATAAGATTATTAGTGTCCTTTATCACAATACAATTGATATATTTAATATTGAATAGTGCCCCAACATTTTCCAGTCACCAGCCAGGTGTATGTGACCAGACCTAAGTAACTTGCCACCATAAGTTCTGCTTTTTTTATTCAGAACCATTTCCTTTTCTACAATTATAATCTTATCCTTCTCTGTAAGATTTGATCTCACTTCCGCCATTATTCCACCAACCATGACTGCTGGTTTACAAAGTTTTAACCAAATCAACAATCTGCAAGATGGCATCATCATCAGTGCAGCAGAGAAGCAGAGACACGATATCTGATTGCTGTCCACAGTGACCTCTTTTGGAAAGTAATCAGAGGGGAGGGTACGAGCTAATAGTATTCAGGCTCAGTGGAGAGCACTCTACACCAGTAGCTTGGACATTCACCCCATTCCAGAGATTTCAGAACAGTTCTAGGGCCATTCTGAGGAAGTGCTACACTCAGGCATGCTGTCGGATTATAATCCAGATACTACAGATTTCTATACTTCCAGCTAAACATAACTGATCTCAAGATGCTACTTGTCATGCATTTGCAGCTTCAAGTTATCATTCTCAAATATTATTGCTGTGACTTTCTGCAATTCCTTTCTGCCTGTCTCCCACTCCAACCTCAATTAAGACACTTCTTATCTCTTTGACCAAGCTTTTAGTCATCTGTCGAAATGGAGTGAAGTGCTTTGATATGGTTTGAAGCACAGCACACATATTGCTGTTCTAATGGCAAATATTGTGGAACCAGGAATATCAAAGTGTAGATTATTTGGTCTTATCACTGAAGCATGCTGTGCACAGAAAGTTTACTGGATATCGCAATAATGCATATATTTCAATGTATTCCTTTGATCATAAAATGTATTAAATGACTCAAGGTTAAAGTCAACAACTCTGACACACAAACTTCCTCTTTGACATTTACACTTACAATGCACACAGATAGGCACATCAGTGACAATATATATTATAAGGTACATGTTTCATGCAATTTTTGAGACGTCTTTGCTTAACTTTGTGTCCCAATTGAATAGTAAGTAGATTGAAAGGTATTATTTAAACACACACAGACTTGAACCAACTTGTCCTTTCCCTTCAACCTCTATTCCATAACAGTATTCATTACCATATTTTTAAAGAATATGTTACCCACTCCAAACTTAAGAAACAGTTGAAACACAGAGCATTGATTGATTCATAATTATTTCTTCACAAACCCCATGGTAGAGGTTGGTAAAACTTTGACCTGGAAATGCTTTCCCTCTTGGTGTGATAAAACAGAATGAGTCCGGTTCAAGGTGACTCGAAATAAACCAGGAAGTTTGAGAAATAATCTTTCATTCGCTGTGTAAAACTAGACCTGACAGATATGTTCTTGAATAATTGTTGGCAGATGTCCTTGGTTACTAAAATGATGAATGAACGGTGCCTCAAAATCCCAACAATCCATGAAAAAACCTATGAACACTGGGTTTGTTAGAAATATTCCTGTTGAGTCACTGTTCCATGATTGGGTCGGGAAGTTGATCGTCTGATTTCCCGGTTCCTAAGAATGCATGCTGGAATTAAAAGAAGGGAAGTGTAAGAAATGGGCAAGGGCCAGTAACTATGTAACTAAATCAACGGCATCCTTTCTAGAGTCATAGAGTGATACAGTGTGGAAACAGGCCCTTCAGCCCAACTTGCCCACACCGGCCAACATGTCCCATCTACACTAGTCCTACCTGTCTGCGCTTGGTCCATATCCCTCCAAACTTGTCCAATCCATGTAACTGTCTGTTTCCTAAACGTTGGGATATTCCCAGCCTCAACTACCTCATCTGGCAGCTTGGTCCATACACCCACCGCCCTTTGTGTGAAAAGGTTACCCCTCAGATTCCTCTTAAATCTTTCCCCCTTCACCTTGAGCCTATATCCTCTGGTCCTCGATTCCCCTACTCTGGGCAAGAGACTCTGTGCATCTACCCGATCTAATCCTCTCATGATTTTATCCACTGCTATAAGATCACCCCTCATCCTCCTGCGCTCCAAGGAATGGAGACCCAGCCTATTCAACCTCTCCCTATAGCTCACACCCTCTAATCTTGGCAACATCCTCGTAAATCTTCTCTGAACCTTTTCAAGCTTAATAATATCTTTCCTATAACATGGTGCCGAGAACTGAACACAATATTCTAAATGCAGTCTCACAACATCTTATACAACTGCAACATGACCACCCAACTTATAACTTTGCATTGATTGAAGCATGTTAATTACAATAAATAACCATACACTTCCAAGACAATATTTCAGGAATAAATTCCAGATTACCTTGAGTAAGAGAATGATTAAATTGTGGTTGTTCTGTTGTTGCACAACCTCACCATCACGGGTACATTTTGAAGTATGAATGAAGTGATGATCTAAGCAATCTTACCCAGCGAGTCATCTTCCATTCTATTGTCACAACACCAGAAACTTGGGAATTGGTATAAAATTGAACTCCAAATCTTGCTGCCACAAATAATAGCTAAATCACACTAAAATAATGAAAGATGGAAAAGTGTGAAACCTCCGAGGGCTCTAATTATTGGAACAAGTAATTAGTGGAGCATGTGTTTGGCTGAATCACTGGCCTGGATTATTGATGAAGACATTAGTTTGGATCCCATCGTGAGAGTCAGCAAACTGAAATTCAAGTGATTAAATAAATCTGGAGTAAAGGATGATGATGATGATCAGATTGTTGTAAAATCCACCTGGATCACTCACTGTTCTCACCCAGTCTGCTTCGTAACTCTCCTCTCAATGGCTTCACAAACCTTCCACATGGAGGCATTTAGGGATGGACACAAACTTGCTGTCTTACTTGTGCTATCTACAACCCAGGAACGAATACATTAAAAATAAATGTGCAAATGCATATAAAATATACGCCAAAATGGTACAGAAGGTAGAGGCCAGGAATACAAACACGAGATGAACCAAAGGATGATGTCAGAAAAAGACACAAATTGTCAGGCAGCATCGCTGGAGAACATGGACAGATGACATTTCCAGTCAGGAGCCTTCTTCAGGCTGGGTAGAAGGGTCCTGACCTGAAACGTTGCCTACCCATGTGTTCCAAAGAGGCTGCCTGACCCGTTGAGTTACTCCAGCACTTTGTGTCAGTTTTGTAAACCAGCATCTGCAGTTCCGTGTATCCTGATGATGTCAGAGATAGTTCAGGGGAATTGGCTGGTCAAATGGAGTGTCTGAGGCTCTGTCCAACAAGAGGGCAGTAAAATGTGTCGTAAACTATTGCATAAGCACTGATAAGAGAATAATGGTATCTAATACAATTACTTGCGGTAATTGGAGTTAGAGCACATGAGATCAATATCTTGCTTCACTCGGAAATTTGAGGATTCAAATTCTACTCTAGGGTGAATTGTAAATTCAGGCCAGCATTCCAGTTCAGTACTGTGGGAGTGCCATCTTCTGGATGAGATGTCAAACTGAAGCCCCATTTGCTGCTCAGATAGCTACATGTTCTTTAGTAGAAACTCAGGAAACATATCCCTGGCAACCTGTGTACCAAACATAGAATGCCTGATAATGATCACATTGCTGTTCTGTCAGCTGCCTGTGACACGGTGTCTGTTGCATTTTCTAGAGTAAAAGTGACCATTGACAAAGTGTACTTCAATGGCAGTGAATTCATCTGTAATGTCTACTTACTGTAAAAGGCAGCAAAGATATGCAAAATCTTTCACATTCTTTAATGAAATATCCATCCATGTGGTCGAAGAGGCTTGCACCTGCCCTACCATTCTTCACTATTTAATTTAGTTTAGAGATACAACATGGATACAGGCCCTTGGGCTTCCCGAGTCCGCAACAACCATCGATCACCTGCTCACACTAGTTCTATGTTATCCCACTTTCTCATCCACTCCCTAAATATTTGGGGCAATTTTACAGAGGCCAATTAACATATAAACCTGCAAGGTCTTTGGGTTCTGGGAAGAACCGGAGCATCTGGAAAACACCCACGCAGTCACAGGGAGAACATGCAAACTTCACACAGGCAGCACCCGAGGTCAGGATCGAACGCGGGTCTCTGGCACTGTCAGGCAGCAGCTCTACCCGGTATGCTGCCCTGCTGAACAGTTCGATTTATATTATTTTATTATTTATATCTATTTCTATTATTTTTTATATACATTTCTATTATTTTTATAAAAATAATATTTACCTAAAAATATCGAATTTCTTTTAATGTCCTAATGATGTTTCTTGCTCTGGTATTTCTCACACTAGTTAGTATTTACATTGTGGACACTGTAGTCCCCTGCTAGAGGCATGGGG
The DNA here is from genome assembly GCF_028641065.1 of Leucoraja erinaceus. NCBI lineage: Eukaryota > Metazoa > Chordata > Chondrichthyes > Rajiformes > Rajidae > Leucoraja > Leucoraja erinaceus. The sequence continues at coordinate 835,208 of NC_073408.1, read as the reverse complement.
ATTCCTGGCCTCGTGAACTAGTTCATTGAAGGAGTTTGAGTGGGAATGGGATACATGAGGTTGTGCTCAGTATCATTTGGTAAAATATCTTCACACAATTTGTGGACTCAAGGGATGGATAACATTAGTGAGCCTCCCTCTATTATGTGTGGGAAGGAACTGCAGATGCTGGTTTAAACCGAAGATATACACAAAATGCTGGAGTAACTCAGCGGGACAGTCAGCATGACGTCACCCATTCCTTCTCTTCAGAGATGCTGCCGGTCGCGCTGAGTTACTCCAGCATTCTGTGTAGATCTCCCTGTATCATGTTTTCTAATTACATCAGGCTAAAGGAATGGCACCCCCAATAATCTTACCATTGTTACATAGATTTCATTTTCATCATCTTTTGGTTCCGTATTGTCCTGTCCGTCCACAGGTGCGGTTGCCGTGTTGCCTGGAAGTGCTGGTTGCCTTGTCACAATGACATACGTGTTTTGCTCCTGGTTGTTGGTGAATATATTTAATTAATCAACTGACTTTTCTTCCTCCAAATTCCAAATTAATTTCTACAGGTCCTAACTTATTTTGTTTATTGAACCAAGACAGAATGGAACTTGATAACATTCGATGCTGAAGCTCATTCACAAAGAACGGGTGCTTTGGTGAGATAGCCAAGCCTTTGGCAGCAGGGCAAGGCAATGTTCAGGAGATACAGATAAAGCTATAAAACAACTGTCTCTGAATCACGCTAGTTTCCAATGCCACCCAATATCTAAGGAAGCCACGCAAATGTGATTAGTGAACAGCTCTGGAAAACTCAGGCTAGAAACTGGCTACAAATACAATGATATTATTCAGTGAATAAGCCACTGTACTTGATTATATTATCATAGCAGAATAGTTAAGGGGAAAATACCATTGGACTAATAAAGCCTACATTTTTATTTCCTCACTGGCCCAAGTTCTAGTATTGTAAACCTGGTAGTGAACCATTCCTGTAGCAGTTCGACTCAAATATGTGGTCTATCATTGAAGCAAGCGCAGGCCTGTAAGATGCTTATTGTCCCTCTTGTACCCTAACATTATTATTTAAATGCTCTTTCACTAATGATTCGTCAGCAAACGATAGTGACCATTATTCCCACAAACCACCCATCTCATTCTAACTCAACCCAATCTCTCACGGGAGTCGGTCTCTAGTTTCCCATCTCTTTATGGAAGGCTAGCACTTCCACTGACATATGATATATCATTATCCCACACAAATATATTCTGCTGACACTAAAGTCATCGCAAATATTTGTCACTCCATGTCACATTTGTTTACAATAGATTATAAATATATAACCTCGATCTCTGTAACTCTGACTTTAGTTGAAGTAACATTCTGGACTCATGTATAACTCTCAGTTTATTTCTTTTCTGGAACAGCAGTGCCCCTGAAGTGTTGAACAGAAACATGGAACATAGTGAGACAGGGTTGGGGGAATGTGTATGGGCATACCTGCCCTCATTGCTGAAGCATTGTTTAAGTGTTGCAAGTGTAGACATGTTGCTGAGACCACACTTGTCTGTAGTTATGGCTGTCACACTGTAAGGAGGATGTGTACCCTGGACAGGGTGCAGAAATGATTCACAGGGGACATTACTTAGCCAGGGATAGTGGTGAAGGCAGATACGAAAGTGACATTCTAGAGGTTTTCCGATGGGCAGGGACAGAGGGACATGGATCACATGCAGAGCTGATTACTTTAATCTGGCATTATGTTCAGTACAGACATAGTGGGTCGAAGGGCTCGGCCTTTTTACCCAGGAAAGACGAAGGCTGAGGCACGACGTCATGGAACAATATCAAATTAACAGAGGCATGTATAGGTTAGATAGCTATGTCTTTCCCATGGTAGAGGTGTCTAACGTAGAGGGCATGCTTAAGGTGAGGGAGAAGGTTTCAGGTGGATCTGAGGATACATTTTTCATATAAAGAGTAGTTGGTATATGGAATGAGCAAGGTGGTGGAGGCATGAACCTGAGGAGGTGGTGGAGGCATGAACAGTTAAGCAGCATCTGTACAGGTATTTAAAGCTAAAAGTAGCAGGTTATACGTAGCAGGGCATAGAGGGGGTAATAGAATTAGAACATACATTGAACCTAGAAAAGTACAGCACAGGGGCTTGGCCTTCAACCCACCATGATGCTAATCCAAACTAAAGTTAACTGTTTGCATATGGTCTTTATTCCTTTATTCCCAGCATATCCATGTGCCTATCTAAATACTTCTTTAACATTGCTATCTGTTTCCCACCAGTTCCCCAGCAACACCTTTCAGGCACCTATCATTTTCTCAAACTTTCCTTGTAGAGTTTCTTGTTTAGTTTAGAGATACAGCACGGGAACAGGCACTGCAGCTCACCGGGTCCATGCCGACCAGCGATCCTCGCTTATTAACACTATCCTATACGTACTATCCTATACGAAACATTTACCAAGCCAATTTACCTACATACCTGTACGTCTTTGGAGTGTGGGAGGAAACTGAAAATCTCTGAGAAAACCTACGCGGCCACGGGGAGAACATGCAAACTCTGTACAGACAGCATTGTAGTTGGGATCGAACCTCGGTCTCCAGCGCTGTAAGGCAACAACTCTACTGCTGCGCCACCGTGCCGTCACTGGAAGATTCCTCTCATTGATCGGGATCATAATAAATCTAGGCTTAAAACAGCCCTTACCTTGACACCCTGAAGGCCACCTGGATCATTCCTTGCAGACACATCGTAGGGTCTGCGGAAAAAATGTTCAGCATTATACATTGTTCAACAGGTGGAACGTTGCAATTCCGTTCACATCTGTCTCCAGAAACACTTTACCTTTGATCCCTTGGTGCTGTTCTAGATGAACACTTCCGTTTGGTTACAAGAATTATGGAGAGCACAACAAGGAGGATGGCGACCACAGCTGTTGTACTAATGATGAGACCCAATGGCATCACTTTCTCAGTCTGGTGAACGTGGATGGCTCGTGACTGCTTGCGATCTGTAGGAGGTAGAAGAGGGTAAAAGTCAGAGAATCCCTCTCAGCTAGACACCTCTACCATGGGAAACAGACATTGCTATCTATGCCTCTGTAAATTTGATATTGTTCCATCATGTCGCCTCTCAGCCTTCGTCACTCCAGGGTGAATTTATAGCACTGGAAGTGCGACAGTGGCCAAGATATTTAGATGTAAGAAGAGAAAAAATGACCAGAATAACCATGACCAATTCACCCTTTAATGACCAATGATTTAACTCCACCCCGCAGAGGTGCCGTTTAAAACTGGGCGGTCGTTTCACGGAACTCCTTCGTTCAACCTGCCTGAACCAACCTGATCTCCCTGTTGCTGGACACTTTAATTCCCCATCCCATTCCCACACAGACCTTTCTGTCCTCGGTCTCCTCCATTGTCAGAGTGAAGCTAAACGCAAATTGGAGGAACAGCATCTCATATTTCGCTTGAGCAGCTTACACCCCAGTGGTATGAATATTGACTTCTCTCACTTCAGGTAGCCCTGGCATTCCCTCTCTCTCTATCCCTTCCCCACCCAAGTCACACCAGCTCCTCATTTTCACCAACAAACAGCTAACAATGACCTCTTTGCTTTATCATTGTTACTTTTTTACATATTTTTCATTCATTGTCCTTTCTCTCTCCACATCACCGTCTCTATCTCTCGTTTCCTTTATCCCTAACCAATCTGAAGAAGGGTCTCGACCCGAAACATCACCCATTCCTTCTCTCCAGAGATGCTGCCTGTCCCGCTGAGTTACTCCAGCTTTTTGTGTCTACTTTCATATTTGTTCCTATTTTTGCTTCTCAAGAGATAATTTCCTTCCCTTTCACCTAATGTACAGAATCTCAAAAGATCACTCCCTCCCCATTTAGTTCTTTTGTATTGAATTGGAACATACCAATCCCTCATTTGCTTATGTCCCACCAAGTAGAATACCAAACTGTTTACATTCAATCCAACTGTGTACAGTCGCAGTGGTTATGTTTATACCTTCACACAAAACCATTAGAAGAGTCTTGCTTCGGTGGACTTTGCTCCACAATCTAGGGATGCGCAGATCGCAGATGAAGCTGCCATTGTCAGAGCATGTCACATTGGTTATGAGAATGGAGCCATTTTTCTTGCTGATGTCACCTGTCCACTTCAGCCTCTGGGTGAACCTGCTGCCTTGCGCCACTACACTGTGGTCTTGGAGGTAAAACAAAATCTGTGTTGGAATAAAGAAGGAAAATAACTGAAAGGAAACAGTTCTCCATCAATTTCACCAATGAAAATTGCACTTGTTAAATGCAGAGTTGGATTATCCCTGCCCTATCTTTATTAACAATTCCCAGAGCCGATACTTTTTTAATATGATATCAAATAGATGCGACACCGACAGGTCCTGTATGTGTTGTCCATTTCTAATATCGCTGATATTGTCTTCTTGAACAGCACAAATGCATATATCAGTGGTGCACAGTGTAGCAATGTAGAGTTTACACCCAGCAATTACAAAAGATGATGATTTGTTTCCAAATCCGGATGATATGTGACCTGGATGGGAACTTGCAGCTGAGGAAAACTCATGTACCCGCTGCCAACTCTTCCTGGATGGTAAAACATGCAGGGAATGGGAGGTCCAGTGGAAACAGATGTAGGTGCTGTAATGTATTCCATAGGTGGCAGCAGAATGGAGTTGACCGGGATAAATAGATCAGCCATGATTGAATGGCGGAGTAGACTCGATTGGCTGAATGGCCTAATTCTACACCTTTGTCATTGGCCTTTCAAGTGGATTAAATCAGTGCACTGTTTTCATTGGTGAGGGTTGGCAGAGGCAGCAGGGTTTACACTCACCATCTTCTCTGCAATGCCATTATAAGGGGTGTACAACCATTCCAGCTTGATGTTGTGTATATCAGTGTGTTCGTGGTAGTCAAACATGCAGTCTAATCGTAGATCCATTCCCTGTTTCACAACCAGGTACTCTGGGGTATAGATATCAACAGCTGAGACTGGCCAGACATCTACAAGGTAAAAGAAACCATCTGAACTTAGACATCGACACACAGTGGCACACAGACAGTGGCACACAGACAGTGACAGACAGACAGTGACAGACAGACAGTGACAGACAGACAGACAGACAGCGACAGACAGCGACAGACAAGCAGTGACAGACAGTGACAGACAGTGCCAGACAGAGACAGACACACAGACAGCGACAGACAGCGACAGACAGACAGACAGACAGCGACAGACAAGCAGTGACAGACAGAGACAGACAGGCAGACACACAGACAGCGACAGACAGACAGACAGAGACAGACAGGCAGACACACAGACAGACAGCGGACAGACAGCGACAGACAGGCAGACAGTGACAGACAGGCAGACAGTGACAGACAGGCAGACAGACAGACAGAGAAGCAGACAGACAGGCAGACAGACAGACAGACAGCGACAGACAAGCAGACAGACAGTGACAGACAGAGACAGACAGGCAGACAGGCAGACAGTGACAGACAGACAGTGACAGACAGACAGTGACAGACAGACAGACAGACAGACAGCGCAGAGTCAAGTTGAGCTGTAATTTCCATCAAAGAGGATGCTGACCAACTATCTGTAATTCTATTTCCAGGACACTTAAGCGTTTTGATTCAAGTTCAGCCAGTGACTCACTCAAGGATATCTCTTACTCTATATATAATAACCAAAACATGGTTAGCTTTCATCTTTCCATCCCCAGATACTGGATATACTGTATTTATGCACAATTATCACTCTGTAATTCACTCCGAAATGTTTATGAATTTATACAATGTAGACAAAAATGCTGGAGAAACTCAGTGGGTGAGGCAGCATATGTGGAGCGAAGGAATAGGTGATGTTTTGGGTCGAGACCCTTCCTCAGACTATATGCATAAAGCCCTGAGCTTCTCCGTTACATTCTGATTGGTAATACATTGAAGAGTATTTGTTATTAACAAGCAACTTCATTTCAAGTTATCTGTTATAATCCACTCAAACAACCTGATTCTAGCTGATAACTTTTCATCATTCTATGTGTGAAGCAGATTATATCCAGTAGCCCAGCCCCAGATCTCCAGGCATAAACCCCCCAAAGCTTCTTTAGATTCTAGCCTCTGGTCTTTGATGGACATACTTGCAATTCCAGAGCATTGATGCAAAGTAGTTTTTGAAGTGCTGTCACATTTCTCCCAGGGTCTGATAAATGACATCTCACTCTATGTAGCCAAACAACCATTGCAACTTTAATCTTGGGGAGTTTAATTTTGCTAACGTGTCTATGATATGGTGTTTGGTCACAGACCTGTGAAAGACCATATTAACCACATCAACAACAGTACAATCCTCTTTATTGTTCTTCTAAAAATTCTATGAAATGAGTAAAGAGAATTAGTCTTGTACAAATTGGGACTGGCTTGGTGTACTTATTATTTAATTGAGTGTCAGCTTGGGGTGGCCATGCCACCAGTACAGGAAGAAACAGAGACAAACTCTAAAGTGGTGTTAGAGGCAGATACATTCGCAATGTTGAAGAGACATTTAGACAGGTACCTGAACAGGAAAGGAATAGAGGGATATAGATCAAGTGCGTGGTAGTTTAATTTGGTGTCATGGTCGCTGCTGACACAGTGGCTTTAAGGGCCTGTTCCTGTGATGTACTTTGCTATATGCCTTTTTCTCAATAGAATTTAAAGGCAGCTGAAATCTCCCTACATAGACCGTAAGTTTAGTTTCCAAATAAAGCTTTCTTTGAAGAAATAAAATCACTCCTTGTTTTAACCTGAAGTACTTATTCACATTAAAAGTTAAATTGCTGTGCAGCGAGCTGGCTGTTGTTGGTAACATTCAGGTGCATGCAATGGAAACTGCAGGTGGTTTGTGGTTGGGGGAGAGGAAGGGATTTTGTGAAGTGATTTCCCCTTTATTGTAAATTACTGCTGCAGCTCTGCAGTAAAGTGTTCCACTGTATATGCTCAAAGTGCCCACACAATTACAATTGAGTTAGGATTTCAGTTCTGCAGAGACATGGGATTGGCTGGGTTGGTTTTCCCTGGAACAGAGGAGGCTGAGAAGACCAATTAGAGGTATTCAAATATATTAGTGAGATGTATAGGATAAATAATAAGAATCCTTATTTTCCACAGTGGGATTGTCTCAGGCAAGAGGGCATGGGCTTAAGGGGAGTGGCGGGAGAGTTTTGAAGGGATTTGAAGGGGGAATTCTCCCATACAGAAGGCAGTTGAAATCAGGATCACTCTGAGAAAGGGGTGGAGGCAGGTACTGTCACAGCTAAGAATCATCTAGACAGGAGCATTAATTGGCAAGGTATAGAAGGCTATCAAGCTAATCCAGGTAACAGGGATTAGTATAAATTAAAGGTAGACACAATTACTGGAGAAACTCAGTGGGTGCAGCAGTATCTATGGAGCGAAGGAAATAGGCAACGTTTCGGGCCGAAACCCTTTTGGGTTTCGGCCCGAAACGTTGCCTATTTCCTTCAGGGTTTCGGCCCGATTTCCTTCAAAACGTTGCCTATTTCCTTCAGGGTTTCGGCCCGAAACGTTGCCTATTTCCTTTGCTCCATTGATACTGCTGCACCCACTGAGTTTCTCCAGAAATTTTGTCTACCTTCGATTTTTCAGCATCTGCAGTTCCTTCTTAAACATTAGTATAGATTAATGCAGCAGTCAATATGGATGTAGTGGGTCAGAGCACTTGCTTCTGTATTGCAAGACCCTAAGACTACCACTGGAAAATCAGATTATCTAATTTCCTAATTTTGGTGTGGAGAGCAGTTACTGTAGTTCAGAAGTACTTCATTTGTCTCCTGAGGTTGGAAAATATAAAGCATTAATGCAAGTTCTTTCTTTCTTCTACTTCTGCCTGGAGTGTGGTGAGCACAGGCTGATGCTGGGAAGCTGAGATTTCTCTGGCCTGCTTGACTTCATGCCATAGTGGCAACTGGTTCTAAACTTCCTACTCGACTGTGCCTGGTGGTCATTGACCCGAGACCCGTCATGGACCTGAAACCGTACCTCTATTACCCTCTCCGCAGACATTGCCTGACCTGTTGAGCATGTCGAGATTTTTCTGCTTTTATTTCAGATTGCCAGCATTTCCAGGTTTTGTTTGCAGATTTCCAGCATCTGCGGGTTTTTTTCCCTTTACACCTCATTTCCCGCTGTGCTTCCGGGCTGAAGTGGAGCCGTGGCTGAGAGACACTTGAAGCTGGAGGTAGTTGGCTCACATGATTACAGGTTGGTGCTGAGGAATTCTCAGCAGGAACACAATGTGCAGGTTAATGGTTATCATAGCCTCCATACCTCAATTAAGGTTGCCAGCTCTTAAAGTTTGTTCTGGAATCTCCAAGATTTAAACATTAGTCATTTAGTAAATGACCAGGGGAAAAAAAGGTTTATTTTACTATCATTCATTGAAAACGTAAACATTTGGGTTATGGGTAGTGAAAGCAGGTTCGATCGGTCAATAGTCTGAAGTTTGTTTGAAGTTATCCAAATTAATGGCAATGCATCCTAAGCACTAATCATGGGACCAGCGTATATATAACTCAGCATTCCACTATCTCTACTTTCAATAGACACAACACTTACCACTGAATATGAGAATCGTGTGTAGGAAGAGCAGTCCTGTTCTGCTAAGCATTATCTGCAGAGAGGACAGGAGGTTATAGACAGTCAATGCAACACCTTGTAATTATAAAACTTAAATCTAATACAGTGCTTTACAGAAGTGATATCAAACAAAACATAATCACTTCTGGACATGCTAGGAGAGATAACTAGGTTGGTCAAAGAAGTAGTTTTAACAAGCATCTCAAAGGAGAAAGTAGAGGGGGTGCAGAGATGAAGTGGAGTATTGCAAGACTTGGGCCTGAGGAGCTGAAAGCCACTGAAGGTGTTCAAAGGGAATGAGGGATCTGTGTGAGTCTCCAGGAGTGCACGGGCCATAGAGTGCTGGACAAGGTCACAGAGCCAGAGAGACCAGCGTCATTTAGTAGGGTCAGAAAACAAGGGTTAAAGGGTTAAAACTGAAAAGAAGCTGGGTTTTTGGTTCAATTCATTTCTACACTCATTCTGTCAGTCTGTCCAGTCAATTGAAAATCTAATTCACCATTAAACAAGCCCAACAGCAGCATCGGACATTGATGAGAAGCCTTTTTAAAGAGGAGGAGGGGAAGTATTTTCACGTTTTAAAATTCTTCTACCTTCTGAATTAACACTTTCTAGAGAACTGTAGAGTAGATAATAAGCTCACAATTCCACAAATCACTCCTTAATGTTGGGATGTGGTCAGTTTAGACTTTAAAAAAAACACAGATTTTCAAAAGAATCTTAAACTAAGTATACCTTTGCATTAAACTTGTGATCTGCTTCATTCTTTCATTGTAAATGTTCACCCAGTGTTGATAATTTATTGTTCCCTTGTTCGAATTGAAGAAGTTGTTCTGTCCAATCATTTTTACAATTCTCTCTTGGCCAGTCTCACCCCAGCCACCTTCAGCAAACTCATCCGACACGCCACTGGGTGTACCCCAACTTCATCATTCCCCCCCATTCCACTGTTGTACATTTCTGCAAACGCATCCAACCCGGTAACCTCTGGTTTTTCCTCTGCAGATGCTGGAATCTTAAACAAGAACTACAGATGCTGGAATCTTAAGCAAAACACCAAGTACTGGAGGAACTCAGCGCGAGGATCTGGTAAGGAATGAATGGACTGAGGTTTCAGGTCGGGACCCTTCTTTAGAGTGAGTCTGAATTCAAATTTGAATTAGACAAAGTCTAAAGATGGATCCTGTCCAAAAACGTGGCCTCTCCATTTCGTCCTCAGTTGCTGCCTGACCCCTGGGTTCCTCCAGTACTTTGTGTTTTGAACTAAATTAGAAACTTCTGTAATTAAAACCGAAGTCTCTGACCATGAGATGATCTTCATGAATAATGTTTCTTTAATGTTTCAGAGCAAGGAAGAACTTACTAGCAGTTGATGACTCCACCAAAGATCATGCAGTAGAACGGCAACAATCCACTTGTGTTCAATCCCCCGCTGGGCCAGCTGCTGTGGGCTGTGTGCTGCGTGACAACCTTCTCTGTGTTCCTCAGTACCTTGATTCTCATCTGCAAGGTAGCCAATCGTGTTACTGTGCTTCCGTTACTAGTTCCCGAGACCAGGAAACCACACTGAAGAAGTGAAGGAGATGATTTTAGTTGCACTTTTCTCATTTTTTAAAAAGCAGCTGTCTCGTTACTGAAGAGCTGAGCTCTTTGTAATAAACCTTTTTTTAATGTTTTAGAACAAATGTCATCAAATTAAAAGCTAATATCTATATGGTGTGTTTTACTTCCCTGTCAGAATATCCAAAGTGTTTTACAGTCAATGCAGCATTGCATTACATGCTTTTTACAGGATGTCCATAAGCAATTTACATCCAATGAAAATAAACACAGAGTGCTGGAGTAACTCAGCGGGTCAGGCAGCAGCGGGTCAGGCAGCTGTGGATAGGTGACATTTCACAGAGTGAGAACATGGATAGGTGACGTTTCACAGAGTGCTGGAGTAACTCAGCGGGTCAGGCAGCATCTGTGTAGTGTCCCCACCTCTAGCTCGCTCTCTACATGGATAGGTGACGTTTCACAGAGTGCTGGAGTAACTCAGCGGGTCAGGCAGCATCTATGGAGCTATGGAAATAGGCAACATTTCGGGCCGAAACCCGTAAGGGTTTCGGCCCGAAACGTTGCCTATTTCCAGAAGGATTTTGGCCCGAAACGTTTCCTATTTCCTTAGCTCCATAGATGCTGCTGCACCATAACTGAATGGGTCAGGCATCTGTGGAGAACATGGATAGCTGACATTTCACAGAGTGCTGGAGTAACACAGCGGGTCAGGCAGCATCTGTGGAGAACATGGATAGCTGACATTTCACAGAGTGCTGGAGTAACTCAGCGGGCCAGGCAGCATCTGTGGACAACATGGATAGGTGACGTTTCACAGAGTGCTGGAGTAACTCAGCGGGTCAGGCAGCATCTGTGGAGAACATGGATAGATATTTTGGGTTGGGACCCTGCTTCAGACTTGATAGCAACGGGACAGAGTGGGAAAATAATTGGGGCTGGGACAAAGCCTGGCAGGTTGTAGGTGGATACAGGTGAGTGGGGTGGGGGGGGGGGAATTGCTTGGCACAGTTGGACAAAGGCCAGAAATGAGTGGGAGAGATGGGTGTGCATCCGGGTGGGACACGGGGAATAACTCCTATTACATGTTGTTGGAGTAATTCTAGTCCTTTAACAAGGTCACTAGACCATCCGGCCCATCGAGTCCACTCTGTCATTCAATCATGGCTGATCACTGCCTCCTAATCCCTGTCACCCTTGACACCCATTCCTATCAAGAATTTGGACATCTCTGCCTTAAAAATATCCACTGACTTGGCCACCACAGCCCTCTGTGGCAATGAATTCCACTGATTAACTATCCTCTCACTAAAGATGTTCCTCCTCACCTCCTTTCTAAAGCCCTGGTGCTAGTGGGACGCATGGTAGAGTGTAATGAGGTGACTTGGACATCCCTGGTGAAGATGAGGGGGGGGAGGGCCTAGAGAATTGGAATGCGCGGAGACGACGGAGAGTGTCTGAGGTGGCTTGGACATAGGTAGGGAGGGATTTAACACTTTCACAACCTAACTCACAACCTATGTCAAGTTTGCCCTTCTCATACCCGCAGCATGGTCGCCACGAGGTCGTAGTAGGTCGTGATGCTAGTTGTAGATAGTCGAAGGTGGTCGAAGGTAATAGCTCCGGGGTGAAAATAAGGACAGTGGGGAAAAAAGGTAATTTAAACAGCGGAACGTCACCTCTGTCACTCCATGGCATGTTCATTCATAGCTGGAGAGTTTTTTGTAGAGGAGGCGTGTTTTAGAGATGGCACCAAAAAGGCAGCAGCGCAGGAGAAGGGCACAATCCTAAAAACACCTACCATGCAGGTATTGCCCACCCAGGAGGAGGAGTGGCAGGAGGTGATGCCACAGGAGGTGATAGTGTAGGAGGAGGTTGCCCTACATGAGAGACCCCTGGAGGAGACCAGGGTGGTAGTACATGTCCCCACCACCACCCCCATCCTTCACTGCCTCATTTGAAGGCAGCAAAGCAGCCCTTTCTCCTGTGTCTGACACAGCATCAGGCAGATGCCCCATTGGTAGTGAGGGAGGGAGGAAGCTGGAGGAAGGTTATGCCCTACACCTTCACCAGGCAGCAGGAGGGGGACCTTGAGGAATGGTTCCAGCAGAATGCCATTCTGTACGAAAAGGAAAATGAGGGGTACAGGGACAGGGACAAGAATGGCATGCTTGCCATCCACTGCCCCACATGTGTGCTTAAAGTTCCATCTTTTGTCAAAGCCCAGCGCCACTCTCTTGCAGTCAACTGGTTGTACAGTCCATCACATCATCTCCATTCACCCATTGAGACCTCTTCTTGTGCTTCCTCTTCACCCTTGCTCTTCCCCTTCTGCCTTTCTTAAAAGGCTGCTGAAGCAAAAGGGCTCCTGCAAACAGCAGTTGTATTTTTATTAACATTCTCCAAACTAGTTCCAACCTTGCTTGCATGGTTCAGAATGATTTAGCAGAGACCATCCTCAAGTAAACATACATGGTCGAAGCCAGTCTTTAACATAATCGAAGGAGGTCTTCTTCATAGTTGAGGGAGGTCTCAACATAGTCGTAAGAGGTCGTACATATAGTTGTGGAAGGTCGTAGGAGGTCGCAGAGGTCACGAAAGTGGGACAGGGGCTTTAAAGAGTGCCCTTTAATTCTGAGGCTATGACCTCTGGTCCTAGTCTCTCTCTCTCTCTCTCCCTCTCCATCTTGTGCCCTCTTAATTATCTGTCCCCGTCTCGTTTTCTCTATCAAAATGTAATGCTCTTCCTTTCTCAGCATTAAATTTGATCTACTATCAATCCATCCATTCATCCTACCTGTCTTCGCATCACAGGTTCAGTTCACCTCCAAGATATCGTTATCTGCAAATTAGGAAATTATTCCCGATATGCCCGATTCAAAGTTAGTAATATATATTAAGAGGTGCAGCATTTCTGTGGTTCTTGATAGCTAATTCAATATTTTTGTTTCTTGGTAGCCAATGTTGTTATCATCTGCTACAGACTCCTTTATTCCATGGTCTTCAAGCCACAGTGACAAACTATAATGTGGCATTTCATTAAACACCTTTGGGAAGTCCATTTCTAATGCATCAACCACTTTTTCCTCAGAAGCTGCCGACTGATTTGAAGTGTTCAATGGTGTTCGCTGGTGCCATGACCACTTTGTTTCTTTAATATACATCAATAAGTTAAAATTGGGCATTGAGATTTGATCATGTAAGTAGTTTTAACTCTCAGCTTCAGTCAACAAGTTAAGATAGAACTTCACTAATGAGTCAATATATTTCTCTGATCTGGAAAGCCAAAGACCATTTTTCAAACAGACCAAAACGCATCAGTTTGGAACCGGCAGTGGGGAAATTTACAGGTGACCACATCAGTTTGTCTCTGCTGCCTTCAGGTACACCAACACTGGTTTCAGTTACACCACAACTCTTTGACACCAAAGCTTACATCATAAGCGTATATTACCTTGCACATCACGAAAAGGAAACAGAACAGAAAGGAATATAGGAACGCCTAATTAGCAACACCGTTAAATTGCAATGGAACCAAGGACTGGAATAACGATGGATTCCAATGTAAAACACACAACTAAAGTCTAAGATAATTTATAGTAGCTATTCTATCATGTTAGAGAACGACATGAGATCGGAGATCTCTACTGTAAGGAGTGAGAGAGAAGCCATCCATTTGAAGTAAGATAGCTCAGGATCCATGCCATTGCTCAGGAGTTCCAATGCTTTAAACTGAGCTTCCTACATTGGCCATAACATCAAAATGGTATCTCCAACACTCAAAGAAAACAAATGTCAAACTGACTAACAAAGCAAAAGGCTGCTGATACCAAAAGTCTGAGAGAAGAGGAGGAGTGAAATGAATGGAAGAGGACAAAGGGGAGGGGAAGATGGACAGGGGGCATTTAAAGATTGCCTCAGAATTAACAAGATGTATCTTCCTGTTTCAGCATTTTCTCTTGCTCCTTCTCCAAGATGCTGAAACGGGAAGATACGTCTTGTTAATTCTGAGGCAATCTTTAAATGCCCCCTGTCCATCTTCCCCTCCCCTTTGTCCTCTTCCATTCATTTCACTCGTCCTCTTCTCGCCTTATGGACAATAGGTGCAGGAGTAGGCCATTTGGCCCTTCGAGCCAGCACCGCCATTCAATGTGATCATGGCTGATCATCCACAATCAGTACCCCATTCCTGCCTCCTCCCCATATCACCTGACTCCGCTATCTTTCAGAGCCCTATCAAGCTCTCTCTTGAAAGTATCCAGATAGGTTGCGGGCCGAGTAGCTTTTTTGTTCAAGTTCATGACCCAACTCACGGAACTACATGAATTTTTAACATATTGTGTAAAAATATTATATAAATCATACCTGAAACTCGTCAAGAAAAAACTCTGCTAATTTTTTTAAAATATGAGAAAAAGCTCCAATTTTCCAAGTAGTAATTGTCCAATAAATGCACGTATGACATTGAGGTTGGACGAAAATTGACCAACCCCGCACTTTGTTTTATGGTCGCTTGGCAGGGAGGACCCTGGGATCATGGCTGCCTCCTCATTACATCAAAACAATAACAAGGTTTCCAAGGAATAAAGGTAATGCTCACCTTGCTGATAATTTGTTTTTCAATTGATTTATCTTTATAAAGTTATGATGTGAACTGTTAAATAAAAATGATAAATAATAATCGGTCATTCCAAGGAAGTAAAGGGCTTGTCGGTGGCCGATGGATGCTGTTGCGGTTGGGCTGCTGGGTCATTTGGTTTTCATCGCTGGGTGGTGAATTAATCGGTGGGTTGATCTTTATAAAGTTATGATGTGAACTGTTAAATAAAAATGATAAATAATAGTCGGTCATTCAGTCAGTCAGTCAATCGGTCAGTCTGTCAGTCGGGCTTGTCGGTAGGCCGATGGATGCTGTGGAGGATCGGTTGGGCTGCTGGGCCACCGGTGGGTGGTGAGAGTTGGGCTGCCGGGCCGGGCCATTGGTGGGTGCTGCGAGTGATCGGACGGCCGTTGTTGCAGCGAGCAGACTGACAGAGCCGGCGCCATGGTGGTGCTGAAGGCGGCCCGTGCAGCGTGCAGGGCAGTGCTTCTCCCCACCACCATCACCATGATGATCGATCCAGAAGGGCATGATGGCCGAGGTGGACACACTGCGGGGCCACAGCATGGAGTTAGGCTCACCATGATGCAATATGGGCATTGGACAATAGATGGCGATTACTTTTTCGATCTCATTTTCTAATTAGTTTAATTAATTAATGTGCACCTTTTGGCACTGACATAGAAACATAGAAAATAGGTGCAGGACGAGGCCATTCTGCCCTTCGAGCCTGCACCGCCATTCAATATGATCATGGCTGATCATCCAACTCGGTATCCCGTACCTGCCTTCTCTCCATACCCCTGATCCTTTAGCCACAAGGGCCACATCTAACTCCCTCTTAAATATAGCCAATGAACTGTGGCCTCAACTACCTTCTGTGGCAGAGAATTCCACAGATTCACCACTCCCTGTGTAAAAAATGTTTTCCTCATCTCGGTCCTAAAAGATTTCCCCCTTATCCTTAAACTGTGACCCCTTGTTCTGGACTTCCCCAACTGACGAGAATGACTTTCGTCTCAATTATATGTTATCTAAATCTGTGCAAAATTGAACGTAGTTCCGAGACATGGGTCGTGAAAGTTAAATTCAAGACACATTTTTGATGCTCGGCCCACAGTCAACAGCGAGTGAGGCAGCATCTATGGAGCGAAGGACTAGGTGACGTTTCAGGTCGAGACCCTTCTTCAGACGTCTGAAGGGTCTCAACCCGAAACGTCACCTATTCCTTCGCTCCATAGATGCTGCCTCACCCACTGAGTTTCGCCAGCATTTTGTGTCTGTCTTCCATTTAAACGAACATCGTCCTACACACATAACCATCTGCACCTTGATGATTAGAAACATTTGGCTCTTTGCTGCCCTCAGCTGGGCGATGATGAGATAGGAAATGGCTCAGAATCACACTGCTAACTAGTCTTGGCCTTTATTTCCATTCATCCCAACCTTCCAAATTACCAAGCATCCTGAAGTATTCACTTGCCAGAAGACGTCACCCTGCAACCACATACTTATAGAGTGGATGTGGAGAGAATGTTTCCACTAATGGGAAAATCTAGTACCAGAGGGCGTAGTCTCAGAATAAAAGGATATCATGGGAGATTCCTTCCACCCATGCAACGGACTGTTCCAGCTGCTACGGTCAGGCAAACGCCTCCGTTGCCCTGCTGTGAGAATGGAGAGGTTGAGAAGGAGTTTCTTCCCAGAGGCCATTCGGACTGTAAATCTCACCAGGGACTAACTCTACTGAACGTTTTTCCTTCCAATATTTAATATGTAAAATAATATGTGTGTGTTTATGATTGTGTTTATAGTTTGTTTGGCTGTTTGTTTGTTTGTCTTTTTGCACAAAGTCCGCGAGCATTGCCACTTTTCATTTCACTGCACATCTCGTATGTGTATGTGACGAATAGACTTGACTTGACTGTACCTTTAGAATGGAAATGAGGAGGAATTTGTTTAATCAGTGTGGCAAATCTGTGAAATTCATCTCCACAGATGGTGGTGGACGCCAACATTGGGTACTTTTAAAGAGGGGAAAGATAGGTTCTTCATTAGTAAGGGTGTCCAAGGTTACAGGGAGAAGGCAGGAGAATGGTGTTGAGAAGGAAAAATAGATCAGCCATGGTGGACAGACTCAATGGGCTGAATGGCCTAATTTTGCTCCTATGTCTTATGAACACAGGTGATCACTGGCTGCATCAGCCCTTGCAAGTTTCTAGTAGAACCTATTCCAATGTAGTCCCATGACAAGCAGATTTTTCCTTCCGTACCCAAGTAAATGCAACCTACCCAGGTCAATATGTCACAATTTCTCACATGATACACCTATATGGTCTAAGTTAATAATTTAAATGATGAAGAATGCCACTTTTATATTCATTTAGTGTTTCTGTTACAATTCAGTAATTCTATTACAATTCCCTCCAAATCTTCAAACACAAGGTTGGCATGAAAGTAATGGAGCAAAGGTTTTTTTTTTTTATGTGTGCTCCTGTATATAACATTGGTACATTCAATCTTTCCACATTGGATTTGAACCCAGGACTGATGGCTGAACGCACTGTAACACATATAATACAACACAATTGGAATACCAAGACATGAGATATGCAATCATTTTTTGATTCATTATATTTCAATCTCAAAATAACATGTCATTTCACGATACAATTCATCACAAGCACAGAGAAAAATCATATAGTAATTAAACATTAAAAACAAAACAAAATGGTTTAAGCCTCAATAGTTCAACACTTCATTTCAGATGCTGTATTATTCATCACTAAAAACCAACAGTACATTTCTAAAATATTTAAAATACAAGGACAATTTTATGGCACAGAATTTAGTTTTAATGCTTGTAATCTGATTCACAATAATCTAGATCCTCAGCAATCATTCTATTCCCATTATAATATCTTTCATAATTAAAACTGGACAGCCAGGCATCACCTGTACCCAAAATGTGAAGTGCTCAGTGATACTACAGCACTTGCTTCAATAGTACATCGAGGCCATGATACACAAGTCTTCCAGATATTCTGTGCTACATTCAATGCAGGCTTTCCACAAAATTACATCCAATCTGCAAAGAGATATGGAAGTGGCGTCCACACCACATCTCACACAAGGCTACAGTTTATATTGCTTACTTCAAACTGCTCTCACTTGCAATAATGCAGAAAATATTAGCAGATCATTGAGTTGATTGTGGCAGAACAGTGCGGGACAAAGATAGGGAGTTCCATTGAGATTACGGCTTGTCAATAATGGGGAAATGAAAGTTGCTCATTCTTCTTTGTCAGCTGTGATGAATGCCCCATCCATAAGCTTTCCCTTGGCCTTCAAGTTCCTCATGAAGTCCCGTGGTCCTTTGCCTTCCAAGGCTGACGGGTATTTGTAGGAGCCTCCAATTCGGTCCCACAGTGTGAAGTACTGCCCATAGTTATAATCAAAGTACAGGTGGTGATCTGTGTGATGGGCCGACCCATTAATGATGCCCTCAAGAATTCTGGGCACTCTGTAGTCCCCATCGTGAATGGACACCGTCCAGATGTTGACAAAGACATAGAGACCCAGGTAGACCACTTTGTGCAGTGGGAAGAGGAATGGGTAGATGTGGTATGGGATACTCTGCATGAAACCATCCACTGGGTGAAAGGCATGACTTGCAAATGGCGTCGGAAGCTTCCAAATATGGTGGGGCTTGTGCAAGTGCTAAAGACAATACCAGAGGTTTAAAGAATCCACACATTAAGTGCTCATGTTAAAATTAAGAAACATTTGATATTACTTACAATACATTTCAAGCCCATCCTCACTATGACTAATCAACTAACAGATAAAGCCGGGTCGATGAAATCATGGAATGTCATTGGCGTTTTATTAAATAAATATAACGCAAGGAGAATGAAGTCAAGACCATATGTTCAGGCAACGCATTCAATGATCATTCTCAAACATCCACACATGAACATATGGATTTGCAGTGCCAGGGGCAGCAGCATTGGGAGGGTTGGAACCAGTGCCAGGGGCAGCAGCATTGGGAGGGTTGGAACTAACGGGGGAGTTGGCACAGGTACAACAGCACAAATGTGCTGGATTATGCAATGAAATAGCAGCTAGGCATTTGAATACCTTCTACATATGCATTTCTCAAATGTGTGCTAACGGCCATTTTCAGATCTCTACAACCAAACAAAACCTGTCACCCAACCCCAAGCTTCTTACTTTATAGAGGAGCCTGTGATGAAGAAACCGATGGATCCAGTAGATACACATGTCTGTGAAGAAGAGGAAGGAGATCATACTGAGCACCACTCCAAACCAACCTAAAAAGAAAGAAGGTTGGAGTTTCAGTACAGAGATCACTCAGCCCTTCCAGATTACACAACAGCACTCTGGGTCACAGTCACAGATTTCTGATTTGGTGCTGGTGAGTAACTATGCAAACATTAAACATTCTAATTCTCCACAGTCATTGTGCAGTTATGGTAACTTGCATTTGTAGACCACAGTTAACATCTAAAACATTCAAAGATGCCTCCAAGACGATTATAATAGTTTGGCAGTGAAGCTGGAAAAAGTGGTATGTTCTAATATTGGACACGCAAGCTGGTTCCTTTGAACTTCTGGAAAAGAGTGGTTTTAAGTAAATCCCGATCTTAAGGCATTCATAGGCATAACAAAATCTAGCTTAGTTTTTATTGTCATGTGTACTGAGGTAGAGTGAAGAGTTTTTGTTTTTACAGTAAAACAAGAAAATAGGAGCTGGAGCTAGCTGGCCATTTGGTTCCTCAATAAGATCATGGCTTATCTGTCCTTGTTCTCCAACCTCTTCTGTGCCAATTCCCCACATTCTTCAATTGAAAACATTTAGACAATTTTAGAACTCAGTAGGTTAGACAGCATCTGTGGAGAGAATGGACAGATAACATTTCAAGTCGGGACCCTTCTTCAGACAGATGGAATTGGGGGGGAGCGAATACTGGAAAAGAGAGTTGGGGGCAAGGTGAGGCCTGGCAAGTGATAGGTGGATACAGGGGAGGAAGAGGCGTGTGGTGATTGGCAGATGGGTGGAGATAGTGACAAAAACTAGAGGTGAAAAAGTATACATCTACATCCATTTAAATTCCTCCGGCTAAATAGAGTAATAACCATCTATTTAAATTGATCCAGCATCTGCAACCTTGCAGAGTAGAACAATTTCAGAGATTTTCCATCCACTGTGAAAAATATTCTGACACATCTCACTTGTAAACGACCACACTTGCATCTTACAACACGTTGGAGACTCTCCACGTGGAGGAAACATGGCAACAGACCCTTCCTGGTCTCAACCAAACCAAACTAGTAGGTTTAAAATTGCAGCCCTTCATTTCTAGTTTGCTGTTTGAGGATGGATTTCAGTGCAAGAAGATGAAATAAAAGTGACAAATATTCAGCAGCCAAGTGGCAACAACACCAGGTTACCCACTTCCCAGCTCTGTTGCACTTCGTTCTCAACACTTACCGTAAGGGGAATCCTCAATGTTATCGTACAATTTGCTGTAGCCACGGATTTCTGCAAAGAACAGTCCAACCGTTGGAATACTTATCCATGGGAGTGATTGCATAGCATACTTTATTTCTCGTCGCACTTGATTCTATGGAGAGATAAAATAAGTTCATTCCAGGTGACCTCAATATTGCAGCCGTTTGGGCAAGGGAGATTTGTCTTACAGAATTCACTTGCCAAAATTTGAGTATAATAACATTTATGTAAAAAAATTACAGAATATGTAAAGGAAGTAAATAGATAAACTTTTGTTAAATGCAGATGATGTGGCTTTGATATACAGAAAATTGCATGACAGACACTTTGAGGAATGCAACCCCCCCCCATAATGCAAACGTTGCCTGTCACTCTTTCACTAACCTGTGTGCACTAGCAGTGTGCACTTCAATTTTGTTGGCTCACTAACATTGAGAAGCACCTGAACAACACAAAATATTATCAAATAGTGGTGCAGGGGAAGGTGCAGCAAGCCTAGATGCCTACATCAGTCTCTCTCTCCTCAGACTGTGATGCCTCATTCTGCTTCAATAACAAAATATTTCCACATTCCAATCTTTCATGTTTCTCTTATATTATTTTGCCCGCAAAATAGCAACCACAAAAGCCAGTGAACATAATTTACTTTGAAGGCAAATTCTCCTGGATATTAATCTTCAAATAAGTTAAACTATAACTTTTCAAATCTCTCTTGATGCCCTTTTACACTCATACAATAAAGTAGTACAAATTGAATTAACATCACAGGCAAGGCAACACATACAAAGATAAGAATTTGCCATTGCAAGGAATAAAATAACTGCTTCACCTTTTAAATGCTTAGAAAGTTCAGCATATCCCCGACAGCCCTCAATAATTCCTACGGATGCACTGTAGAAAGCATATCGGGATGCATCACGGCATGGTTTGGTTAACAGCTCTATCGAAGACAGCAAACCAACTCCCCTTCCATTGACTCCATATATATCACCCTGCCTCGGCAAGGCCAGCAGCATAATCAAGGACCAGTCTCACTCTGGTCTGAAGAAGGGTTTCGGCCCGAATCGTTGCCTATTTCCTTCGCTCCATAGATGCTGCTGCACCCGCTGAGTTTCTCCAGCTTTTTTGTGTACCCTCACTCTGGTCAATCACTTCTCCCTTCTCTAAGGAGGTACAGATGTTTGTAAACGTATGCCTCCAGATTCAGAGACAGTTTCTTCCCAGTTATTATCAGGCAACTGAACCATCCTATCACCAGCTAGAGTGTGGTCCTGACCTTTCATCTACTTCGTTCCAGATATTTTAACTAACCTTAATCAGATTTCATCTTACACTAAATATTGTATGCTGTATCCTTTAACTGTACACTGTGGACGGCTGGATTGTAATCATGTAAAGTATTTTCTTTGACTGGATAGCAAGCAACAAAAAGGTTTTCACTGTACCTATGCACACGTGATAATAGTAATCTAAAATAAACTAAATCAACTTTGGAAATGAGAGAGGAGGAGGCCATTTAAAACTGGATCAGTGAATCCAACTATGAGTGGTTTACATGCAGAGTACTCAATACCCAATACTGATTAGTGGTGTAAAAATCAAATCAAAACAGGTTGTCACATATTTCCATAGAAAAGGTTCCATGGAACATCCATAGTAACACCCATTCAGTAAGACTTACTGGCAAATATTGTGGATGTTTCTTCAGTGTATGATCAAAAATAAGATAATAGCTCAACATTCCAAAGAACAGATATATAGCGGTGGCTCCCAGGTTGGTTACAATGAGGAGACTGATTATCTGGCGTAGAGCACCACCCTCTGGCCAGGAGCTGGGATACACATACGGTGTGAAAACGTGGTCATCTGCGTAGCGTAGTACAATGTCCATGGCAGAACCTGCCAATAAAGAGAAGAGGTTGTAGTAGTTCATCACAAATGATGATTGCAAGTCTACTGTGTGTTTCAGAGCTACATTGACAGAATACCCTGGTGCATGTGGCCTGTCCTGCTTAATAAACCACTGCACAATGTCATGCAGTGGCTTGGACAGACACACAATAGCCACAGACTGGTCTCATCTGAAGGATTACCTTTAAAACATTAACACTTTTAAAAGAATGGCAACCATGCATCAATTACAGGTGCCCCGAGGCTGCCTGAGGATTTTCTCACAGTAGGCCAATCTATTTATTATGGGCATTTTTACAACTGACAGTTTCAAAATTATGTTAGGTGATGTACATTGAATGTTACCCAACTTAGTGTAGTTACCTTGCATGATAGATCTCAATCATTGACCAGATTATCAGACCAGTAACCCTGAAATAATCATTCAGATCCCGCTATTATAGATATGGTACCTACTGTAAATTCACTAAACCTGAAAACAAGTCACATTAAAGGTGATTATGTAACCACAGCTCTCACAAAGCTAATACGTTGATCTCAATCCAACACCCACAGCAATATGGTTGACACTTAAAAGCCTTTGAAAGAACCCTTGAACTGATAATTATAAACCATTTGAATTCACACATTAACTTTACATATCCTCCTCGGGAATATAACAAGGACTCAAGTACCCATCACCCATACCTCTGATTGAGCATGGGAAACCGTGGCCAGACTGGTCTAGTGGCAGGTGAAGAAATGAGGGTAAACTCCCTTGACATCATCACACTAATATATTTACTGTCGATACGTCTCTTGTGACAACATTGGTAGGAACAACAACCATAATCTTCGCAGAGACACAGTCTATATTCACACTGAAGATACCTGCCATATATGGAGCTAAATCGGATTGAACAGAACAGAGCAGATCTGGTAGATCAACAAACGCTAGGCATCCATTGGGTGCCATGAGATGTCATCATTACCGGTAGAATATCATTCATCATGAGCTGCACTCTCCACCAATACAGGCAAGACAAGGAGCACAAGAAGCTTCTATCAAGAGTAGCGATTAACTTGTCTGATGCATCACCTGATACAACCACAAGAGTAAATCAGAGACTCAATGCTCTGTACTGCAACTTGTGGGATCCATTTCCAAAACAGAAGCTAAAACATAACACTACTAACACACCTCAATACCTGTACTGGAATAAGTCAACCCACTTCATTGGCAGCCTACGCACCAGCTTAAACACATGAGCTGCAGTTACAACAAAATAAACATGGTTAAAAATAATTGAGGAATAAAATATTTGACAGAACACCATAATTGTTTGCAACAAAAACTTGCATTGATACAACTTATATAAAAGGTAGTAAACTGTCCTAAAATGGGTTTATTCATCAAACATAGTGAAAGCACAGGAAGCAGATAATTGGTTTACAATGCCTACACTGACCTTTCAAAAGGGCTCTGCAATTAATTCCAGTCCTCTACATCTCCCTTAACATTATGGCTCAATTGGTACACTCACATCCGAGGTCAATAGATCATGGATTCAACCCTCTCCGAAGGCAAATCTACCATCACAGTGCTACACCAAGGGAAAAATTAAACTGGGGTCTCATTTCCTTACCACACAGTAGGATGCCATATCTGCCCATCGAGTACATGCTGGCTCAGGGCTATCTTATTAATTATCCCTGTAGCATATTCTCCCCACATTCCCTAAAATTACCCCTAGATCCTACCACTCACCTTCACACATCAGGCCATTTACACCGGCCAAATAACCTGTCAATGTGCACATCTGTGGAATGTGGGAGGTAACCAGCACACCCTGGGGAAACCTTTCACTCACAGAGACAATATGCACACAGTGCACACGCAGCTCCAATGTCAGGAGTGAATCCAGGTCACTGGAACTGCAAGGCAGCAGCTCTCTCATCTGCATTACTAAGCACACTCTCATCACTGTCCAGGCTGCCAAATGATCCCAACCCACTGTTTTGACGAGAATAGCCCTTGTAATGCTCTTTGTGAAAAATGTATTCATATCTCCTGTAAATTTCTCCCCATTCACCAAAAGCATCTAGTTTTAGAATCTTCCACCTTGGGAAAATACTGTGATTATCTCTCATATAGTTTAGTTTAGAGATTCAGCACAGAAGCAGGCCCTTTGGCCCACTGAGTCCATGCTGACCATCGATCATCCATTGAATGTTATCCCACTTTCGCATTTCACTCCCTACATACCAGGGACAATTTACTGAGGACCAATTAACCTACAAACCCGCACGTCTTTGAGATGTGGGAGGAAACCGGAGCACCCGAAGAAAACCCATTCAGTCGCAGGGAGAACATGCAAATTCTACACAGAGAGTACCCAAGGTCAGGGTTGAAGGCGGGTGTCACACTGTGACGCAGCAGCTCTACCCGTTGTGCCACCTTATGGCCCTCATAACTTTATAAACCTCTAGGAGGTCACCCCTCAGCCTTCGGTTTAAACCAGCATCTGCAGTTCCTTCCTACACACCCCTCAGCCTGCATTCTAGTGAGAATAAATCCTGCCTATCAAAGCTCTCTGTATAAACAGAGCCCTTCATTCCAGGCAACATCCGAATGAATCTCTGCTGCACTCTCACCATTGCGACCAAAAAACTGTACAAAATACCCCACGTGTAGCCTGACCAATGATTTGCACAGCTGCAACATGATACCCCAACTCATATACTGAATGCATTGGCCTATGAAGAGAAGTATGACACAAAGCTGGGTGGCAGTGTGAACTGTGAAGAGGATGTTAGGAGGTTGCAGGGTGACCTAGACAGGTTGAGTGAGTGGGCATATGCAGTATATTATAGATAAATGTGAGGTTATCCACTTCGGCGGCAAAAACAAGGGGGCAGATTATTATCTCAATGGGGTTAGGTTAGGTAAAGGGGAGGTGCAGCGAGACCTTGGTGTCCTTGTACACCAGCCACTGAAAGTTGGTGTGCAGGTACAGCAGGCAGTGAAGAAAGCTAATGGAATTTTGGCCTTCATAACAAGAGGATTTCAGGATAGGAGTAGAGGTTCTTCTGCAGTTGTATAGGGCTCTGGTAAGACCACATCTTTGTGATTGAGGCAGTGCAGCGTAGGCTCACGAGATTGATTCCTGGGATGGCGGGACTGTCATACGAGGAAAGATTGAAAAGACTAGGCTTGTATACACTGGTGTTTAGAAGGATGAGGGGGTTCTTATAGAAACATATAAAATTATAAAAGGACTGGACAAGTTAGATGCAGGAAAAATGTTCCCAATGTTGGGCAAGTCCAGAACCAGGTGCCACAGTCTTAGAATAAGGGGGAGGCCATTTAAGATTGAGGTGAGAAAAAACGTTTTCACCCAGGGAGTTGTGAATTTGTGGAATTCCCTGCCACAGAGGGCAGTGGAGCCCAAACCACTGGATGGATTTAAGAGAGAGTTAGATAGAACTCTAGGGGCAGTGGATTCATGGGATATGGGGAGAAGGCAGGCACGGGTTATTGATTGGGGATGATCAGCCATGATCACAATGAATGGCAATGCAGGCTCGAAGGGCCGAATGGCCTCCTCCTGCACCTATTTTCTATGTTTCTATGCCAAATGCCTTCTTCACTGCTCTATCCACCCGTGTTGCCATTTCCAGGGATCAATAAACTTGGATCCTAAGGTCACTTTGTATTTCCACACTCCTGAGACTCCTGGCATTGCTCTTGTCCTGTAAGCATTTGACATCTCTCCTCCTCTCCTCTTCTCCCCCCCCCCCCCCCCCACACCCCCCTCCCTTCTTTCCTCCCTCCCCCCACCCCTCCCCACCCCTCTTCCCTTCCCCCACCCCTCCCTTCTTCCCTCCCCCCACCCCTCCCTTCTTCCCTCCCCCCACCCCCCTCCCTTCTTCCCTCCCCCCCCAATCCAACAAAAACAAAGTATGGTACCTTTCCTGACAAAGAGGAGAGAAAAGGAAAATGGAGAATTGCATATCTATTGTACCTTATAGGTAGAAGATCCTGATCCTGAACTGGGGAAGCGGGAAGCCAAATTGTTTCCTCGATCCCTGTTCTGATAAAGGGCCTTTGACCCAAAATGCTTCTTTCCACAAATGCTGCTTGCCCTGCTGAGGGAGGGATTCTTGTATTTTCTGTTTTTATGCCATATCGTACCTTTCAAGTAAAGCAGTTTACATGTTAAGCTACAAGCTCCCAAAAGCAGTAATGTGATAACAACCACGTTATTAATTGTCGCATTGATCAACGGACACATAATAACCAAAACACCTTGCACGTGGCTAATGCAAAGGAAACCAAACTGCTGTCGAATCCCACACCAAGTACCCAATTTGTTGCAAACGCGGAATTCGCTGGAAAAGCTCATCAGGTCTCCATATTGTGTTGTGCTGCTGTAAGTAAGAATATCATTGTTCTATCTGGGAATATCACAATAAAACACTCTTGACTCTTGAGGTCGGACGGCATGTTCGGAAGAGAATGATGTTTCGGATCTGCGACCACCCTTGGGGAAGATGGGGAAGAGAGCGCTGTCAGTTAGTTTTCGGGGGGAAGAGTCTAATCATCTGCAGACTGCACGGGATATGTTTGACTGGGTATTAGAACATTAATGGACGAGGACATTTGGCCCATTGAGTTTACGTCCCTCCATCCTGCCCAACCCGCTCCCCAGCCACGCATCTCGCCCACGGTACCTCCTGTCCTGCCTGCCTGCCTCTGGCTGAGCCTGGCCCGCTGGGTCCACGGGCTGAGGGCTGTGTGTCCCGGGTCCACGGGCTGAGGGCTGTGTGTCCCGGTGCTGGGTCCACGGGCCGGTGCGAGGGCTGCTGGCTGTGCGTGCCGGTGCTGGGTCCACGGGCCGGTGCTGGGTCCACGGGCTGGTGCTGGGTCCACGGTGCTGAGGTCCGTGTGTCCACGGTGCTGTGTGTCCACGGGCTGGTGCTGGGTCCACGGGCTGAGGTCTGTGTGTCCCGGGTCCACGGGCTGAGTGTCCCGGGTCCACGGGCCGGTGCTGGGTCTGGGTCCACGGGCTGAGTGTCCCGGTGCTGGGTCCACGGGCTGAGGGCTGGGCTGTGTGTCCCGGGTCCACGGTGCTGGGTCCACGGGCTGTGTGTCCCGGTGCTGGGGTCCACGGGCTGAGGGCTGTGTGTCCCGGGTCCACGGGCTGAGGTCTCGGGTCTGAACCGCTCCAGCATCAACACGAGCAAAGATCATAGAGCGGAGCCGGCGACTGACTGACTGCCAGTTACAGCAGCCAATCCCAGGCGGCCGTGTGACCCCCGCCTCCTCTGGAGGGGCCGGGACAGCCAATTGGCGGAGGGGGCGGGGATGCGGCGGGCCAATCACACACTCTGCGTCAGTTCAGCTGTGGCTGCCATTGGCCGAGCAGTCGTCTGACCAATGACATCAGGATAGCGCCACCCGCCACGCTCTTCAGGCACTGGGGGACAGGGGGCGCTGGGACAGGGGGGTGGCTGTGGGGGCACTGGGACAGTGGCGGTGGGGGCAGTGGGACCGTGAGGCACTGGGACAATGGCGGTGGGGGCACTGGGACAGTGGCGGTGGGGGCACTGGGACAGTGGCGGTGGGGGGGGCAGTGGGGCAGGGGGGGACAGGGGGCACTGGGACAGTGGGCACTGGGACAGGGGGCACTGGGGACAGTGGCAGGGGCACTGGGGGGCACTGGGGCAGGGGGGTGTGGGGCACTGGGGCAGTGGGGACAGGGGGCACTGGGGACAGTGGGGACAGGGGGGGACACTGGGACAGTGGTTGGGGGGGGACAGGGGGGGGACAGTGGCTGTGGGGGGGCACTGGGACAGGGGGCACTGGTTGTGGGGGGGGACAGGGGCCTGGGGGGCACAGGGGCTGTGGGGGCACTGGGACAGTGGGGCACTGGGACAGGGGGCACTGGGACAGTTGCTGTGGGGGCACTGGGACAGTGGTTGTGGGGGCACTGGGACAGGGGGCTGACAGGGGGCACTGGGGGGCACTGGGACAGTGGGGTGGGGGCACTGGGGACAGGGGGCAGGGGGGGCACTGGGACAGGGGGCACTGGGGACTGGGACAGTGGGGACAGGGGGCTGGGGGGCACTGGGACAGTGGGGCTGTGGGGGCACTGGGACAGGGGGCTGTGGGGGCACTGGGGGGCTGGGGGGCACTGGGGACAGTGGGCTGTGGGGGGGACAGTGGCTGTGGGGGCACTGGGACAGTGGTTGTGGGGGCACTGGGACAGTGGGCTGTGGGGGCACTGGGACAGTGGTTGTGGGGGCACTGGGACAGTGGGCTGTGGGGGCACTGGGGACAGGGGGCTGTGGGGGCACTGGGACAGTGGGGACAGGGGGGCACTGGGACAGTGGTTGTGGGGGGCACTGGGACAGGGGGCTGTGGGGGCACTGGGACAGGGGTTGTGGGGGCACTGGGGGGCTGTGGGGGGCACTGGGACAGGGGGCTGGGGGGCACAGGGGGGGCACTGGGACAGTGGGACAGTGTGGGGGGGGGCTGGGGGGCAGTGGGGACAGGGGGCACTGGGACAGTGGCTGTGGGGGCACTGGGGACAGTGGTTGTGGGGGCACTGGGGACAGGGGGCACTGGGACAGTGGGGCACTGTGGGGGGGCACTGGGGACAGTGGTTGTGGGGGCACTGGGACAGGGGGCTGTGGGGGCACTGGGACAGTGGGGCTGTGGGGGCACTGGGGACAGTGGTTGTGGGGGCACTGGGGACAGTGGCTGTGGGGGCACTGGGACAGTGGTTGTGGGGGCACTGGGACAGTGGGGACAGGGGGGGGGCACTGGGACAGGGGTTGTGGGGGCACTGGGGACAGTGGTTGTGGGGGCACTGGGACAGGGGGCTGTGGGGGCACTGGGACAGTGGGCTTGTGGGGGCACTGGGACAGTGGGGACAGGGGGGCACTGGGACAGTGGCTGTGGGGGCACTGGGACAGGGGGCAGGGGGCCAGGGGCGGGGGGGGCAGTGGGACAGGGGGCGAGGGGACAGGGGGGGTGGGGGCAGTGGGACGGGGGGGGAGGGGGCACGGGGGCAGTGGGGGGGGGGGCACTGGGACAGTGGTTGTGGGGTGGGGGCACTGGGACAGTGGTTGTGGGGGCACTGGGGACAGTGGTTGTGGGGGCACTGGGGACAGTGGCTGTGGGGGCACTGGGACAGTGGTTGTGGGGGGGCACTGGGACAGTGGTTGTGGGGGGCACTGGGGACAGGGGGGACAGGGGGCACTGGGGACAGTGGCTGTGGGGGCACTGGGGACAGGGGGCACTGGGACAGGGGCACTGGGACAGTGGCTGTGGGGGCACTGAGACAGTGGCGGTGGGGGCACTGGGACAGTGGCTGTGGGGGCACTGGGACAGTGGGTGGGGGCACTGTGGGGGCACTGAGACAGTGGCGGTGGGGGCACTGGGACAGTGGCGGTGGGGGCACTGGGACAGTGGCTGTGGGGGCACTGAGACAGTGGCGGTGGGGGCACTGGGACAGTGGGGCACTGGGACAGTGGGGAGAGGGGCACTGGGGGGCACTGGGGACAGGGGGACAGGGGACAGGGGGCACTGGGACAGTGGCTGGGGACTGGAGCATGGTCATTGGGGATGGGGGACACTGGGGACAGGGGGGACAGGGGGCACTGGGACAGTGGTTGTGGGGGCACTGGGGACAGGGGGCACTGGGATAGAGTCAGGGTGACCCTGAGAATAACCAGACCTCGGGCAATGCCAGTCAAAATGTACAAACAAGAAATTGCAGATGCTGGTTGGCACAAAAGGATACAAAGTGCTGGAGTTACTCAGTCACACTTTATGTCCTGTCCAGGCAATGATAGGTCTGGCAGGCTTGGGCCCTTACGCTGCTGAGTATTCAAGGGGCAAAGTTCAAGGGGAACATCCCTCAAACAGGAGACGGGATGTCATCCCAAGGGATCGTAAGGGTGTTTTATTTCAAGATTTGTGCTAACACTATTGAGTACTAACCATCACACAAACCAATCTCCCTTCCATTGACTCCATCTCTACACTTCACACTGCCTCAGCATCATCAAGGACCAGTCTCACCCCAGTAACTCCTCCCCTCTTCCAACGGGGAAGAGGTACAGAAGTTTGAAAATGCATACCTCTAGATTCACGAACGGCTTCTTCCCAGCTGGTATTAGGCAACTGAACCATCCGATCATCAGCTGGAGTGCTGTCCCCATCTACCTCATTGGAGAGCTCTGAACTATCTTTTATCAGACTTTATCTTGCACTCAATGTGGTACCCTTTATCCTTTATCTGTACAGTGTGGACAGCTTAATTGTAATCATGTATATTTTCATTGACTGGATAGCACATAACAAAAGCCTTTCACTGTACCTTGGTGCATGTGACAATAAACTAAACTAACTTTGCTTTATAAAAACAATTGTGTTAATCGGAAAAAAATGTGTTAGGGGCCAGAGTGTTTTATATTTGCTGTAACAAAGTTATTTTTCCTGCAAGTCTTTCAGACAGAACTAAAGGTTATTTTTCATAACTATTTAGTTTTATGCAACCTAAAATACAAACAATCACCAAACTATGGGTGGCCACTGAAATAGGCAAGCAATTGGTTATTTTGATACTTGCGCAATGATACACTTATTAAACAATGTAAGGTGCCAATATGTGTTACATTGTTTAACACAGTATCATTGCATGTATCAACAGAAGTGATTGTCAATTTCAATGGCCTCCCACTGTGAAGAAAGAAGATGCGTTTTTAAGACACAATGGTGTCTGATTATTGCTGTAACGTTACATGTCCAGAGACTTTTCTTCCAAATTCTTTTTTTCCCAAAGATAACTTTTTTATGGTTGCCAATTACCAACATAACTTTTAAGTAGTTATAATTAGGAATAGCACCTCATATTTTGCTTGGGCAACTTACAGCCCAGTGGCATGAATATTGACATCTGTAACTTCAAGTAACCCTTGGTTTCCCTCTTTCTCCATCCCTCCCCCATCCTGGTTCACCGACCAGTCTGACTGCACCCCGATTACATTTTATCTTTGTATGCTTCATTGTCAACTTCCCCTAGCAAACAATGATTTATTGTACATTTTCCTTGATGTCCACCTCCTTTGATGTCTCGTTTTCACACCATATCTCTGTTTCTTCCTCTCCCCTGACTCTCAGTCTGAAGGGTCTCGACTTGAAATGTCACCCATTCCTTCTCTCCAGAGATGCTGGATGTCCCACTGATTTACTCCAGCATTTTGTGTCCATGGTGTAAACCAGCATCTGCAGCTTCTTCCTACACTGTATAATACAATTGTTGTTCTCCAATTCACCAACTGCATTATATCCGATTTATGTTGTGGAAACATACATAATAGATGAACTACTTGTACATGTACAGCTGTCTTTTGAAAGTAACAACTAAGGGGCCTGTCCTACTTAGGAGACCTCCACTGGGACCTCTGGCGACCTTAAGCAACTTCAAAAAAAGGTTGCGGTGACCTACGACCTCCTACGACCTTCCACGACTATGTGTACGACCTCCTACGACTATGTTGAAGACCTCCCTCAACTATGAAGAAGACCTCCTTCGACTTTGTTGAAGACTGGCTTCGACCATGTACGTTTTACTCGAGGATGGTC
This sequence comes from Leucoraja erinaceus, assembly GCF_028641065.1. NCBI lineage: Eukaryota > Metazoa > Chordata > Chondrichthyes > Rajiformes > Rajidae > Leucoraja > Leucoraja erinaceus. Next base: position 803,284 of record NC_073408.1, on the reverse strand, counting down.
TCTGGCTAATCATTCTCAAGTGAGCTCCAGATGTCACCGTCCACCGGACCTGCGGCTGGAGTCGGGTCGCAGCCGCGCGCCACCACAGCTCTCCACGCTCCAAAGGCGGCCAGCTCCACGATGGTAAGTCCGCAGGCTCCGGGACTGGAGCCCCCAGGTCGTTCCGGTTGGAGGCCCCGACGACAACGGAGACCTGAAAGGGGAAAGGTTGGGTCCCCTGTGCAGGGAAGACGTTTTAAAAGTTTCCCCCGCCCCCCATGTATATACAGTGAAAAACAATATAAAAACAACAACAAACTATACTTTCAACGGGACAAAAATTAAAAAAAGACAGACGGACTGCAGAGGCCGCTGCGAATGTCGGTCGCACCACCCAAACTATGAAGAAGACCTCCTTCGACTATGTTAAAGACTGGCTTTGACCATGTATGTTTACTCGAGGATGGTCTCTGCTAAATCATTCTGAACCATGCAAGCAAGGAAGGAACTAGTTTGGAGAATGTTAATAAAAATACATCTACTGCTGTTTGCAGGAGCCCTTTTGCTTCAGCAGCCTTTTAAGAAAGGCAGAAGGGGAAGAGCAAGGGTGAAGAGGAAGCACAAGAAGAGGTCTCAGTGGGTGAATGGAGATGATGTGATGGACTGTACAACCAGATGAATGGAAGAGAGTGGCGCTGGGCTTTGACAAAAGATGGAACTTTAAGCACACGTGGGGCAGTGGATGGCAAGCATGCCATTCTTGTCCCTGTCCCTGTACCCCTCATTTTCCTTTTCGTACAGAATGGCATCCTGCTGGAACCATTCCTCAAGGTCCCCCTCCTGCTGCCTGGTGAAGGTGTAGGGCATAACCTTCCTCCAGCCCTCCCTCCCTCAATACCAATGGGGCATCTGCCTGATGCTGTGTCAGACACAGGAGAAAGGGCTGCTTTGCTGCCTTCAAATGAGGCAGTGAAGGATGGGGGTGGTGGTGGGGACATGTACTACCACCCTGGTCTCCTCCTCCAGGGGTCTCTCATGTAGGGCAACCTCCTCCTACACTATCACCTCCTGTGGCATCACTTCCTGCCACTCCTCCTCCTGGGTGGGCAATACCTGCATGGCAGGTTTTTTTAGGATTGTGCCCTCCCCTTGCGCTGCTGCCATCTCTAAAACACGCCTCCTCTACAAAAAACTCTCCAGCTATGAATGAACATGCCATGGAGTGACAGAGGTGACGTTCTGCTGTTTAAATTACCTTTTTTTCCCCACTGTCCTTATTTTCACCCCGGAGCTATTACCTTCGACCACCTTCGACTATCTACAACTAGCATCACGACCTACTACGACCGGCTTCGACTAGACCTACGACAAAAAAATATCGATTTTTCCCACGGTGACGTATTTTAGTCGTGGCCAATTCTTATCATCTTGAAAAATATGCCTCGACCTAGCTGAAGCCTCGACTACACGGAGATCACTTTCGACCATGAAGGAGAGTGACGAAAACCTCCTACGACCTCGTGGCAACCTTCCCCGCGACTATGTGTCGCGGGTAAAGTCGCCAGAGGTCGCGGTGGAGGTCGCCCAATTGGGACAGGCCCTTTAATCTGCCTTCACGGATACTCTTGGCAGTGCACAAAGACTTTAGATGTAAAAAATATTTCCTCATGTCTGAGCTTCCTCAAGTTAGCTTTCTGATGACTGGTTAGATTTGTTTTTTACTGCACAGAATGCTGCCTGACCTGTTGAGGGTTGCCAGCACTTAGAGTAATACTGCACAGAAACAGGCCCTTCGACCCAACTTGCCCCTGGCGATCAAATGACCCATCTACACTAGTCTCACCTGCCCGCATTTCGCCCTAATCCTCTAAACCTTTCCTATTCACGTACCTGAATGTCTTTTAAATGTTGTTATAGTACCTATTGTTATAGCATAATAACAGCACTTCTGTTGTTTTTATTTCCACATTTTGCTTTAGGTTAGCTCTGTTGGTCGATTTGTATTCTTGCCACGGATGCGGCCTGACTTGTTGAATATTTCCGACATTTTCTCTTATTTTATATTTTAGCGTCTACAGCTTTATTTATTTTCATTACTATAATTAATATAATTCTTACGTTAAGTAAAGAGGCAGAGCTAAAATCAACTCACAGTCCTTTGCACAGGAGACGCAGATTACAAGCCAACACAAGTACTGAATTGCCTTTACTTTCTCCTGCTGCCTTGCTTGGCCCCGCCTGCACCCGATGATGTCAGGACGCCGAGCGAGCACTGATCTTCGGCTCTGATAGTCTGTGGGGTTGTTTTTAAAAAGAGGCGATTGAAGTTGGGCTATTTGAAAGCTGCGGCTAATCCCCTTGCCTTGCGGCGCGGCCGGTTGCTGGGGTCGCCCTCATGATCTGTGTGCTTCTGGTTGCTGGACACGGAACCTTGCTGGAGAGCGAGATCAAGGTGAATTACTCGCTGCTGAGCATCGCAAGCATTGCTAACGCACTGAAAGGAGTTCACTGAAGGGATCACCTCACGGCTTCCGGAACAAGTTCAACCCCTCTGCTTGTGCGGATTTGTTTGGATAGGACGGTTGTGTAGGGGTTGTTTAGGAGATCCAGCATTCGCTAGACACGAGGATTTGCTGCTGTCCTCCCGCACCACGCTTCCTCGGCCTTTGTGCGGCATGCTTGCTGCCTCCCTTCTGTGGATGGGGAACTTGCCACGTATAGGCTTCACTCGTGGAACGGCTCCACACTTGAGGATTCTGGAATACTGTTTTATTCTTGCAAAATAAGTGCACCATATTGCTACAAAGGGAGCTGTAACATGTGTGTAACCGATTTCGTGAGTAGGTCAGGTCCAAAGTCAAAGGGGTGGGATCACCACCTGGACGTTTGTCAAGAGAATCGCTGTCAACGCTAAACCTCAAATAAAACCAGTAAATGGCGACAATGTCCCTGGACACACCAATCCCATGCTGCAGGGTGACGATTCAATGGCACCCAGTTTACAGTCCACAGAGAAGCTTATTATATATTTGGTGAAAATGCAGTTTTGCATTTGTACAGTGGAGGCACCAGAGACTGCAGATGCTGGAATTTTGAGCAAAGCACAAAGTGCTAGATAGTGGGTCAGGCAGCACCTGTGGAGTGAATGGCTGGCAGATGCTGCCTGATCAGCTGAGTTCCCCCAGCACTTTGTGTTTTGCTAGCAGCTTATCACGTTTTTGTTCGAAAGGGAATTTTCCATTTCCATTTGGCATTTGCACCTTACAAGAGCTCAAGATGACTTTGCAGCCGAGTAATATGATTGAAGTGCAGATAATGTTGCAGGTTAGGATGGACCCGTGCAAATTCCAGTTCCTTTACCTTGTTTGTTATTGGTGTGCAACATCTTTATAGGTTCTGCTCAAGTTAGTGGGCAAAATACACAATGCTGGGTGGGCAGTGTGAGCTGCGAGGAGGATGTTATGAGGCTGCAAGCTGACTTGAATAGGTTGGGTGAGTGGGCAGATGCAGTATAATGTGAGTAAATGTGAGGTTATCCACTTTGGTGGCAAGAACAAGAAGGCAGATTACTATCTGAATGGTTAAGAAAGAACTGCAGATGCTGGAAAAATTGAAGGTAGACAAAAATGCTGGAGAAACTCAGCAGGTGAGGCAGCATCTATGGAGCGAAGGAATAGGTGACATTTCAGATCAAGACCCTTCTTCAGACTGATGTGGGGGTGGGGTGGGGGGGGGGGGGAAGAAAGAAAGAGGCGGAGACAGTGGGCTGTGGGAGAGCTGGGAAGGGGAGGGGAAAGAGGGAGAAAGCAAGAACTACCCGAAATTGGAGAAGTCAATGTTCATACTGCTGGGGTGTAAACTACCCAAGCGAAATATGAGGTGCTGCTCCTCCAATTTGCGGTGGGACTCACTCTGACCATGGAGGAGGCCCAGGACAGAAAGGTCAGATTCAGAATGGGAGGGGGAGTTGAAGTGCTGAGCCACTGGGAGATCAGGTTGGTTAATGCGAACTGAGCGGAGGTGTTGGGCAAAGCGATCAGCAAGCCTGCGCTTGGTCTCACCAATGTAGAGTTGACACCAAGAACAATGGATGCAATAGATGAGGTTGGAGGAGGTGAAGGTGAACCTCTGCCTCACCTGGAAAGACTCGCTGTGAGAAATAACATTTTTTTTTTAGAAAATATAAGGCATAGCAATGCTGTAGGTAGAGATGGTGGAAATATCTTGTTGGCTTTGTACATGTGGGCAAAAAGCTGTTTGAAAATTGTCATGGTCTAGAATGTCAAAGTAATGTGATTCAATTTCTCAGTCATTCCTTATTCTAATGTAAGGTAACTGTGGCATACTGTCAGGAATTGTATCACATTGTCACACATTGGTTCGAGGGTTAAAGTGGTAAGTGAGAGTTTTAGTTAAGCTCTTAGGATGTCTAAGTTAATAAACTGTATGCACTTTGGGTCTCGTCCCTGAAGTCGCTATATATGGAAATGTCAGATCCAATATACCATACCATTCAACCTCAAAATCAATTTTGTAACCTCTCAAATTTAACAGCACTTGCATCACATTTAATTGTTCTCTTAGCTTCTCGTATTAAAAGCCTATACTTCATCATTAAAGCACTAGAATTAAATACAATATGTCATTCCTTTTGAAAGAACATCAACATTTAACTGCCAAAATCTTTTAAGACCTATTGCATTTTGTGAGATGATTGGTGTAAGAACCAACTCTCCATATGCCCAAGAAATGACTATCTGTGCTGAACCATGTGTTTTCAGAAACTCCCTGAAACAGAAAATGATAAACAGAGCCAATTTATGGCTACATTATTGTGAATGTATAATGTTGCAAATAACCTTGAAAAGTAACAATATGTTGGGGTCTTGAGGCCACTAAGATTGGTAACGATGAAACCTAACCGGCTAGAAATAAAAATTAGTAAGAGTACCAAATGTTTTAAGTCGGTAAAGAGAAGATAGAATTTGGCTTGGACAATAAATCTAAAGTAGTGAATATGCGTGTTTAGAGTGAATATTGGAATGGAACGAGAGAATGCTGTAATAGGATAAGTGGGACAGATATTGATCAGGAAAGATCCTGTGGACATTTTGCAGATTTATAAACTCTCACTATGTGGTTTACCTGGAATAAAAATAAATTTGGGGACAGAGTAGGCCTCGGAACCGACCAGACACATATGTACAGATGGTTTGATCCCCAAAAAAAAGGAAGTGCTCGAAATCTTTGGGGAAATGGGGTTTGGGAATGGGAACTTCCATTTCCAGTGTGGGTTTCATGCTCACAGGATATTCCACCTTGTTCCACCTTGTCTATAGTCCTAAAGTAATGTAGAAGCTGCAACAACAGTTTATATCCAGCAAAGATAGAAACAAAATGCTGGAGTAACTCAGAAGGTCAGGCAGCAACTCTGGATAAAAAGTGAAGTTTTGGGTCGAGACCATCCAGCAAACTCCCACATAGAACAATGTGATAATGACTGGGATAATATGATCCCGTCACTGTTAATAGTTGAAGATAAATATTGGCAAGGAAGTTAATTAAATAGAATAATCCCCGTGCTCTGCAAACAACACCATTAAAACAGATTAATCTTTGCTATTTGTAGGTGTTTGCTGCGAGTGTTATTTGTTGGATTTACTGACATTTCAAAATGTACTTGGTCTGCTCTAAATCCCTTTAATTATGAAAGATGTTGCATAAAATGAAGATTTTCATGAAATATGAAATTCTCATTTCCTGCATAACTTTTTTGGCAATCACAGGTCCAAGAGATCAAGGGTGACTTATTTCTACTCTCGTTTTGAGATGGCTATTGTTAGCCTACCTAAAAGGAAGCACACCAGGGAATGAGACCAGTGGTGCAGCTTGTGGAGTCACTGCCTCAGTGACACAGTACCTTGGATGCTGTCCATGTGGAGTGTGCACACTCTGCTGTGACTGCATGGGTTTTCCTGGGTGCTTTGTTTTCCTCCCAAGTCTCAAAGCCAAGAGTCAAGAATGTTTAATTGTTATACATACTTAAACGTAGTAATGACATTCTTACTCGCAGCAGCAGAACAGGTTAGTAAACACAGTACTCAATAAATAATATATTAAACACAAAAATAAGTTGAATACAGTGCCCTTCATAATGTTTGGGACAAAGAACCATCATTTATTTATTTGCCTCTGTACTCCACAATTTGAGATGAATTAAGGGCCTGGTCCACTTGGCCGTCATTCGCGCGTCAAGCACATGGTACGCAAAGATCCTGCGATTCCGCGTGCGGCCGTGCATCACTGCCTATGTCATCACGCACCATGCACGCGTAATGCGCACCATGCGTGCATCACGTGAGTGTCATGATGCGAGCGTCGTGCGTCATGACACGTAAATTACACGCAAATGACAGCCAAGAGGGACAGGCCCCTGAAGGATGTTTAGCCAATTTTGTCTCTGGAGTGTCATTGCTGTAGAATTCAATTACTTCTCATTAGTTCAAAGTTTAGCTCCACTCCCATGGGTAGTTTGTTGAAGGTGTGAAGCTACATTGCAGAAAGAAAGATTTTCCTCAATGATGCAGCCTTGCTTGATGCTGGTCTTCACCCAGAATGGTTCCATTGTAGACACAGTGATTAATATTGCTGCTTCCACACATACTATAGTCTTCATACTAGTGAGCGGGATTCACATGACATCTGGGTTGCTGTGTCTGTCTTTTTTTCAGAATGAAGCAACTGGCCTGTATTCCCATTTGGAGGGAATCCCAAAGGCTTTGTTACCCGGAGTTGGTGGAAAAAAGATATTGGACTTCTGGTGGGAAGTTGTAAACATGTGAGTGCATTGTTATTATTGTTCCTACTTCTACCAATAAGAGCTGCATTTTTGTTAATTTTTCAAATTTGTATTTTGTCTGAATAAATTGCTTGGGATAAATCTGTGACCACTAGATGTGCACCAAGATGATGTAAACTGTTCTCATTAAAGCATTACATTTCAAAATAAATAGGCTTACGTGGCTACCTAAACCAATACATTGTTTGATATCAGGGCAATCTGCAAGTTTTTATTGAAGTCAATGTGACAAGGACAAGGGCCATAGAGTTAAAATATTGAGCAATAGGTATAAATGGGAATGAGAAGAAAAATAATATTTAGTGAGTTGCTGGTGAATACTGAATCAATCAATTCCTTAAAAAGGAAAGGCGCTTGAGAAAGACTAATTTCCTGGACTACAAGATTTACAGAGCACTGACATGAGCCAGTGTAATTTCGATGGACTGCAAGGTGCCATAGTAATCCTATGATTTGGTTTGCAATGATGTTTAACTGGCTGCAGCCACACTGCCGTGGCTGACTGGTCATCTCTTCACCTCTGACGTCAGATGTTTGTGTATTTTGACTACTTGCTAGAGACCTGAGTGTATAATCAAGAGGGGGGAGGGGGGGGGTCTATATCAGGACAGGGGAAATACTGCGCTCTCAAGATTCCAATTTTCAGATGAAATATCTTCAAAAAAGGTTTCAGAGGGAAATCCCATGGAACTGTTTTGGAGAAGAACGTTCCCTGATGCCATAAGCCCTAGTTATCATCAAATTATGTATACTATATTTTTGTAATCATAATCATACTTTATTAGCCAATTATGTTTTGTAACATACGAGGAATTTGATTTGCCATACAGTCATATCAATAAAAAGCAACAGAACACACAAAATACATTTTAACATAAACATCCACCACAGTGCCTCCTCCACATTCTTCACTGTGATGGAAGGCGAAAATAAGTTCAACCTCTTCCCTTCTTTGTCTACCGTGGTCGTGGCCCTCGAGCCTTCTGTTGACGAGACGATCTTGGCTCCCGTAGCCAGCGGTGTTTGGGCCCTCACGTTGGGATGATTAAGCTCCTACATCGGTGGAATCTCAGCCCCCCCCCGTGCCGGGTGATCTAACCCCGGGTCGGGGATAGTTAAAACCTTCTACGTCATTCGGAGCTCCCAACATCGGTCTCTACCCGAGAGTGCGAGCTCCTCGATGGTGAAATCCGCAGACCGCAGTTGGAGCGTTGATCCCAGGCAAGGGGTTGGCGCCGATGGTAAGTCCACGATCCCGCGGTGGGGCTTGAAGTCAGTCCGAGGAGGCCTCCAGCTCTATGATGTTAGGCCGCAGAGCGACCGGAGATACAATCCGGAAAACAATCGCATCTCCGGCAAGGCAAGAGATTGGAAAAACAGGTTTCCCACGACCCCACCGCCCACATAAAATAAATCATCAACACATACTTTTAAAACACACTCAAAATAACAAAAAAAAGATGAAAAGGCTGCCATCACTGACGGATCTTTGTATGTAAAAGCAAGATGCAATGTTTCCCACTCTGTAAAAACCATGTCAAACATTTTGATGTTCAAGGTTGAAACATTTTAAAGCAAATTATTTATTTCTGTCTGAAATTGGTTTTACTTTGAATAAAGAATACATTTTGACTGTTCTGTTTGTAGGCGTCACCTCTTCAATGAAGTCTACCTTATCACAAACGCCGACAAGTGAGTGCATCCGTTTTCTCCTTTAGCATAAATCAAGCAAATGAAAGTGAAATATTGTTGATAGTGTAAATGTTGTTAGACAGAAGGGTAAATGGGTTTGGCTAAGAGCAGAATCAGTCAAAAGGGGGGTTAGAAATGGAAAATGCTTTCTCTTGTCCCCTCTCACCATGAACACCAGCTTAAGAGCATGTACCACCATATTTAGGAACAGCTTCTTCCCCTTGTGTTCAGAGTCTTGAACAGATCTCTCATAAGCTAAAGATTAATTTCTAATATTCCAATCTATTTTGTTGCAGCCATAGCAATTTTTTAATCTGCACTTTCACTCTAGCTGTAACACTATATTCTGCAGGATGTACAGAATCTCCTCTTCTACACGACCTGTTACACTCATGTACGGTATAATTTGTCCAAATAATATGCAAAACAAAGTTTCCCACTATATCTTGGTACACATAACAATAATAAACCAATATCAACAGCAAACCAATACCAAGACAAATATGTGTAGAATAATAGACACATAGGTGAGTTACAAACTAAACTCTAATTAAGGCAGTGGATGTATTTAATATGGTATAACCGGAATCACATAGGTTTTAAGCAGGTTAACTAGGATGGAAGACTTAATCTTCTGCAATGTCACATGTGTAATGCAGCTGAAATATGTACCTTCAACAACTTTGGCATTAATTGTGGTCTTTTCACCTTCAGGTACAAATACTATGAACGATGGGCAACTGCCAATGACTTCCCAGCAGAAAACATTATTAACGATGGTTCGACCACCAGTGATACACAGATAGGTGCTGTAGCTGACTTAGAGCTGGTGGCCAGGAGCAAGAGGTTCAGTGACGACGTCATGGTGGTATGTCTTGTCTAGTTGATATGTAGTTGAGGATGTGCATGCATCCTTGTAACACTGTCTCATTGTGAACTATCTATTTCCAGATTGCTGGGGATATGCTGTGTGAAGATCTGAACTTTGATATTGCTGAAGTCCTCAAGTTCTTCAAATTTAAGGTCAGGTGGGAGCTCCAGTTCCCTTTTTTTAAACCTTGTTTAATTGATCCATAAAATCCTATTGGCATAACTACAAGAATCATAGGGATCTATGGAAATTTAGTAAGGTATCTGCAAGCTCCATAATTACAGAGAAAACAATCGAAGTTTGTCCATCCTCTCCATTTAGCTAATGCCTTGCAATCCAGGCGTCATTCTGGTAAACCTCTCTGTACCCTTTCCAAAGCCTCCACATTGTCTAAACCAGAACGGCACACCATGAATGCCTAAACCTAAACCTATCCAGTGAGCTACTTTCTCATAAAGTCAGATGCCAACCATTCTTACACTAATACTACATTAACCCTCCTCACATAACAATTTCCCCCAAGATTCCATTATTTATTTGTACACGGCATGCAATTCAGGGAATAAAACTGGAATACTCAGTGAAAACCCATGAAGTCCAAGACAGAATGCACAAACTCCAGACAGCACAGGAGGGAAGAAATAAACCTCAGTCACGAGCTGGGAGGCCACAGCTGTGGTACCCCTTAGTTCTGTATATTTGCCGCTGAGTTTCTTCAGCGTTATTGGTGCGAACAGTCTGTTCGAATTGGCAGAAATACTTCACCATCAGTAGCAATTAGTACAGGAGCACCTCAAGGCTGCGTGCTCAGCCCCCTGCTCTACTCAGTCTATAATCATGACTGTGTAACCGGACATAGTGCGAACTACATCTTCAAGTTCACTGTCGACACCACTGATGTGGGACAAATTACAGATGGTGATGAGTGAGAGTATAGAAGTGAGATCGACCAACTTATAAATGGTGCCAACACAACAACCAGGCTCTCAATATCTGTAAAACCAAAGGACTGATTGTGGACTTTGGAAGAGGTAGGTTGAGGACCCACAATCCTGTTTATATCAATGGGACGATCGTGGAGAGAGTCAAAAACTTCAAATTCCTGGCCGTGCATATTTCCGACGATCTTTCCTGGACCTAGCACACTGATGCAATTATAAAGAAAGTACATCAGCGCCTCTACCTCCTGAGAAGATTACGGAAATTCGGTATGTTAAAGAGGATTCTCTTGAACTTCTACAGGTGCACAGTAGCGAGCATTCTGACTGGTTGCATCATGGCCTGGTGAGGCAACTTGAACGTCCAGGAGCGGAAAAGACTTCAAAAAGTTGTAAACACTGCCCAGTCCATCACCGGCTCTGACCTCCCCACCATCGAAGGGATTTATTGGAGTCGCTGTCTCAAAAAGTCAGCTAACATCATCAGTGACCCACACCACCCTGGCCACACACTCATTTCACCACTGCCATCAGGAAGAAGGTACATTAGCCTGAGAACTGTAACGTCCAGGTTCAGTAACAGCTTCTTCCCTACAGCCATCAGGCTATTAAACACTACAACCTCATAAGCTCTGAACTGCAATAGACATTATTATTATTGCACTGTTATTGTTTGTTTTTTGAGTATGTGTGTGTGTGTGTATATATATATATATATATATATATATATACGAGTATGTGTGTAGAATTTTTTTCTCTCGCGTTTATCATATTATTCATTATGAATACATATTGTGTTCTGCTGCAGCAGGTAAGCATTTCATTGTTCTATCTGGGATCTGCCTTTTATGATGACTATGCTTCTGTTGTTTGACAGATGGGTGAGCTGGCGATTTACTATGAGATGGAAGAAGGAGAGAAGACTGAATCTCGGGGAATAGTTGAGGTGTGTCCCCATACACACAGGTAGGTTCCTGATTGGAAAGACCGAGTGTTTGTTGTATTTATTTTCTACATGGGGATTGAATCATATCATCATGGAAGAGTTCATAATCATGGATTCCAAAGTCATGCCTTTGCTTGTGCTTTGGAAGACAAAGAAGGAAAATTGGTTCAGGTAATGGCTTAAAGCATTTGTTGTCTTCCAAAATATTTATCCAGTTAAGGGGTCAATGTGCCGAAGTGGAACTGAGGTGAAAAATTTTGTTGGGAAGCAGAAAAGGCCCATGGGACGGTGGTTAATTCCTCCTTCTGCTTATGTACAGACCTGCCAGCCCAGGGAGTCCTCCCTTACTAAAAATACTTATGATTCTGTGCTTTCAGAATCTCTAAGTTTTATGAGAAACCCTGTGCAGGTGCCACAGACTCGAGGCTTGCGAGTGTTGTATTTTACTGTTTCCAGAGAAAGACGCTATCAACTCTTGGGAAGTATTTGAGCCAGTATCCACAGGTGAACGATCGAGGTCTTGGGAAGTACATGGTGAGAAAATCTTCCTACTTTTAAACTTTAAGTTTGTCAGTGCAAGAAGGATTGTGCATGCAACAAGGGAATAGTTTTATTAAAACTCAGTATTTTAAGTGTCGGATGTGGATGACACAAAACTCTTTGTGGAGAGGACAGAAACCAAATAATGCTCTGATGTTAGCTATGTTGGGAAATCAGTCCATTGAACCTCTGCAAGCATTTATCGAAGTACCAAACTGTTTTCTTATTATTTGATGATTGAACCCATTTTTATTTCTACTTCAGGAATGGCTCATCAATGAGGCCAACATCCCAGTGTTTGGAATGAAGTTGCCTACTGGATTCCAGCTCATTGGCCAAGTGGTAAGACTGGATATCAACATCTATTTGGCAGTTAAAATTGCAATTAAAATGTAGACTGCTGCCACTTATAGTTACATGGTACAATGTAGTTAATCCTACAGTTTCCCCATGGCATTGCCTGTGGAAATAGACTCTTTAGGAATATAGAATTAAATTGAAGAAAATTAATGGCAATTCAGCCTGGTCAATAACCAAACATGCCATATTCCAGTGTCCATTACTTCAAAGGCAGAATGTAATGTGCTGATGCCATGTTTAGTTGACGTGCAGCTAGACAGTCTGATTGTAATGAATGATACAAAAGAGAAGGGAAGGGAATTTAGGACTGAATAATCCTATACATTAGTAATCCCTGCATTTGAAAAATCTTTTTTTATTCATCTAATCTCCTTTTCATCTCTGTAATCACCTTGAGCTCAACATCCAAATGAAAACTCTACCTTTGAATTCCTTTGCCTTAAATTGCCAGTTGTGCTTTCAACAGCCTAGATACCTACATGTTGGAGTTTGCTCCCTGAAGCTCTCTGCCATTATTTGCTGGTTTGAACGTTTTTCTTGAAAGCTTCAGGGCGGCGCAGTGGTAGAGCTGCTGCCTCACAGTGCATAGACCCGAGTTCAATCCTGACCTTGGCCGCTGTCTGTGTGGAGTTTGCACATTCTCTCTGTGACCATCTGGGTTTCCTCTGGGTGCTCTGGTTTTCTCCCACACCCCAAAAATACGTAATGGTTTGTAGGTTAATTGGCTTCGGTAACTTGCACCTAGTGTGTAGGGAATAGATACGAACTGGAGATGGATGTTGGTGAGGATTCAATCTGTTTCAATCAATTCTTGGCTCCTTGAAATAGCTTTTAGCCAGCTGACCTAATATCCACGTAGCTAGATGTTAAATGTTGTCAGATGTTAGATGTCAGTTGTCTAGATGTTAGATGTTAAATAAGCTATATTTAAGAGGGAGTTAGATGTGGCCCTTGTGGCTAAAGGGATCAGGGGGTATGGAGAGAAGGCAGGGATGGGATACTGAGTTGGATAATCAGCCATGATCATATCGAATGGTGGTGCAGGCTCGAAGGGCCGAATGGCCTACTCCTGCACCTATTTTCTATGTCTTACAATTTTTTCTTATCCAGTACACATCAGTATATTATGCTAAACTGTTGCTGCCCTAGATTTATGACAATTCTTGGTGTGCAAGTCTGAGGCAGAGATTTGAAATAGTTGCCTTTTGTTACCAAGTTCTTTCGAAACAACAACAAAATGTTCTGCAGTCAGAGACATGCTCATCCAAGTGTTGATTGTAAGCACATTGAACCCTGCGCATGTTTAGCATATTCCAATGTAAGGTTCTAAATATGTCTTGCTCCCCGATTTTCTTGAGAGCGAGATTCCTTAAAGTTTGCTAAATTCACCTCCATAGGAGACCTGTTGGTTTTCCCTGATGTGGAGGAGGAAGACACAATGTAGGGGAGTGGCAGCTAGAATTCTCAATCATTCATCCAGAGACATGTTTAAATATTTCTTTAAAGTTTATATATATTTATTTGGGATCTAGCTTTCACAGAGGCCAGCATTTATTAGCACCTCTAATTTATCTTGAGGAGATTGTGAGCCATCTTCTTGAACCATTGCAGTCCTTCCAGTGAAAGTACTCCTATGATTACTTTTGGGGAGGGTGTTTCAGGATTTAGATGATGATTGAGTGGTGATATATGTCCAAGTCAGGATGGTGTGTCTTAGCTGTGAACATATGCATGGTACTTCTGTTCCACAAAGCCATTCTCCGTTAAGGTTGCATGTTTGGGACATGATGTTTGAGTGTCCCAGATGAATAAACCTACTGTAGTTTGTAGATAGTGAAGAATATATCCATCGTGCCATAATGGTGCAAGGAATGTACGTTTGGGTCGGTGGTTGGAGTGTAAGTCAAGAAGGTTACTTTGTAATCAAATTGACTAAACATTAGTTTCTGCGACTGAGCTATGTTCACATTTATTTTCCATATGACAGTGGTGTAGCAGGTAGAGCTGCTGCTCCATAACTGCGGCAAATCACATTCAATCCTATCTGAGTGGAGTTTGCACATTCTCCATCTAATTGCATGCGTTTCCCATAGAAGCTTAGTGTATTTCTTCCCATATCCCAAATAATTGCTGGTAGGTTAAAAGGCCTGTCCCACTGTACGAGGTAATTCAAGAGCTCTCCCGAGTTTAAAAAAGATCAAACTTGTGGTAAGTACGTAGCGGCTATGTCGGAGCTCGTGGATGTCTCGTAGCGGCTCGTAACGCTAACGGCAGGTACTCGGGGAAACGTGGTAACTCGTGAAGTTTTTTCAGCAATGTGAAAAATGTCCACGAGAGCCTCGAGTGCCAATGAACGGCATTTACCGTAATTCGCCGAGTTCGAATCAGGGGAAACTCGGGAGAATTCTTGAATTACCTCGTACAGTGGGACAGGCCCTTAACTGATTCCTGTAAATTTCCTCTTGTGCAAGTGGTTGGTAGGAGTAGGAGAATCAAGCAGGAGTTGAAGGAGCCAGTTGGTGAGCATGTGAAAGAGAATGTGCCACAGGAAAGTAATGTCAAGGAGCTTCAAGTCCCTTGGCATTAATATTACCAATAATCTGTCGTGAACCAACCACATTGATCTACAGCCATGAACACACACCAATTCCTCTACTTCCTGAAGAAACAAGAGAAATTTAGATTCAAAGTTCTGCAGGTGCACCATAGAAACCGTATTGTCAGGTTGCATCACAGCTTGGTTTGGGTAACTCAACATTGTGTGCAACACCAGACTCTGGAACAACTTCTTCCTCTCTGTTATCAGGCTCTGAATGGTCCTTCCATAAGCCAGGGTACTGTCCGAATCACCTGAGGACTAGGACTTTATCTGGAACTGATATGCCATATTGCTGACTACTATATTCTGTGTATCTTCCCCTTTTCTCTAACTATTATAATGATTTTAAACTGATTAAACTATTTATGTATGGTATATTTCCTGTTTAGATAGAATGCGAAATAAAGCTTTTCACTGTACCTTGGTACTTGTGACATTAATAAACAATGGAGAAATGGCATTGATGGAATTGCTCTGAGGGGCATCATGGGGTGAATGAAATCATACATTGTGGGAAAAGTTGAGAAATAACTCTGTGAAGTAAACATTATCACACTAACTGGCTCTGTCCATCTAATCTGTTACACCACATGCTAGAAATTTGAAACATGTTGGAAATGCCCAGCAGGTCAGACAGAGCCAACAGAGAAAGAAATAGAACAAACGTGTCAGGTCAATTACTTTCCATCAAAGTAACTACTGAAGGGAAGCATTAACTCTGTTGGCTCTCCACAGATGGTGCTAGCGCTGCTGCACATGTCCAACATTGGATAGAAACATAACAAATATGTGGGGGTGTAGGCCATTCGGCCCTTCGAGCCAGCATCGCCATTCAATGTGATCATGGCTGATCATCCAAAATCAGTACCCTGTTACTGCTTTCTCCCCATATCCCTTGATTGCGTTAGCTCTAAGAGCTATGTCTAACTCTCCCATGAATACATCCAGTAAATTGGCCTCAACTGCCTTCTGTGGCAGAGAATTCCACAGATTCACAACTCTGGATTAATTGTGTTTAAATGTGTACTTCCTCTATACTTAGTTTAGTGTGGTTCAGAGACACAGCATAGAAAAGACCCTTTGGCCAACCAAGTCCACACCGACCATCGATCACTCATTCACACTTGTTCTATGTTATCCCAGTTTTTTCTGCCATTGTGCCACCCTATCCTATGATTATCCAGCTTCAACTTAAATCAAAATTATCCCATGGAAGTGAAAATGGGGGAATCTTTGCTGTCATGCAGTACACGGTGGTTTTACTTATTATTTAGCATTCTGTTGCATTTGCTTTTGTTGCTAACAGCTTGTTTGTTTCAGGGTCTTTCTGAATATAAGAAGTGGTTGGCACTTTACTCCTCCAAACAACATGGCGTGGCTGTCAAACAAATGACCTGCCGTTCCTATGCAAGGTACCATGCATTTTGTGTTGCTCACACAACTCTGTTGCATTTAAGTTTTAATGCAGATGCAATGAAGCCTGAAATGTTGCAATTAGTTTGTTAATCTAGTGTGATATGTCCAAATGTTTACACAAGGAACTGCAGGTGCTGGTTTACAAAAAGAGTGCTGGGGTGATTCAGTGGATCAGTATCTCTGGAGAACATGGATAGGCGATGTTCTGATCATGAAGCTTCTTCAGACTGATTGTAGTAGGGAGGGGAAGAAAGGTGAAGACCAACGTGCCAAAAGCCTTTTTGACCACCCGATCTACTTGTGATGCCACTTTCAACGAATGATGTACGTGCTCTCCTAAATCCCTCCGCTCCACAACACTCCTCAGAGCCCTCCCATTCACTGTGTAGGTTCTGTCTTCCCAAAATGTAACACCTCAGATTTCTCTGTATTAAATTCCATCAACCATTCTTCAGCCCATCTGCCCAACCGATCAAGATCCTGCGGTAATTTTTGACAATCATCTTCATAATCAACAATACCACACACTTTTGTATCATCTGTAAATTTGCTAATCATGACATGTTTTTCTCAAGTATAGTTGAGTATAGGAGCAAAGAGGTCCTTCTGCAGTTGTACAGGGCCCTAGTGAGACCACACCTGGAGTATTGTGTGCAGTTTTGGTTTCCAAATTTGAGGAAGGACATACTATTGAGGGAGTGCAGCGTAGGTTTACAAGGTTAATTGCCGGGATGGCGGGACTGTCATATGTTGAGAGAATGGAGCAGCTGGGCTTGTACACTCTGGAATTTAGAAGGATGAGAGGGATTCTTATTGAAACATATAAGATTATTAAGGGTTTAGACAAGCTAGAGTCAGGAAACATGTTCCCGATGTTGGGGGAGTCCAGAACCAGGGGCCACAGTTTAAGAATAAGGAGTAAGCCATTTAGAACGGAGATGGGGAAACACTTTATCACACAGAGAGTTGTGAGTCTGGGGAATTCTCTGCCTCGGAGGGTGGTGGAGGCCCATCCTCTGGATACTTTCAAGAGAAAGCTAGATAGGGCTCTTAAAGATAGCAGAGTCAGGGAATATGGGGAGAAGGCAGGAACGGGGTACTGATTGTGGATGATCAGCAATGATCACATTGAATGGTGGTGCTTGCTCGAAGGGCCGAATAGCCTACTCCTGCACCTATTGTCTATTGTACGCATGTCCAAATCAGCGATAGAGATGACAAACAGCAATGGGCCCAGCACTGAAACCCGTTGCACACCACTAGGTGTTACATCTCGTGCAGTTGCAGGGAGAAAATACCTGGGGATGTGGTGGTTTGGGTTGGACAGGATGTGAACCACATAGTTGAGGATCAAGCAGTTTCTGTGGAAAGGGGATGGGAAGGGAAGATGTGATTGGTGGTGGGATCACAGTGAAGGTGACGGAAATGTCAGAGACAATGGGTTGGAGTGAGGGCATGTAGGGTAAAAGGTAAAGACAACGGCAACTCTATCCTTGTTCCATCTAGGGGGAAATGGAGCTAAAGCAGAACTAAGGGACGAGGAGATGTGGATGATAGATCCAGAGGAGGGGGGGGGGCATATTTACTAAAGAAAGAGGATATTTCCGATGTCCTAGAATGGAAAGTCTAATGTTTTATTGCCTATCTGTGTGATTTGAGTGGATTAGCAGAATATCCATTTCCAAATATTTAACAAATGAGCCTTTTAGTATGAATTATCTTCCATCTCAAATCCACTTAAAATTTCCCATGGTTCAAAGGGTATGGCAGTGGTTGAGATGGAAATATGCATTTGGTGTGTGGATCCTGTGCACCTTCATTTTATTTTGCAAAACCTGTGACATCTGAAGAGTGGGCTTCTGCAGCAATCACACATAAATGACTTACCACCACTTGCTCCACAACAAGTGAGGCTTGCAATGGGATGCAATTGATGCAGGCAGAGGGTGGAGTGGAGGGGCCAGTTTGGGGATGTGGGAGAAGTTGGTTACAATGAGCGAAAGGGTTTGGAAATTGGAAATGTGGTTGAGCTGTGGTTACATGGCCAGGGTCTTGAAGGACATTAGTAGTGAAGGGTGGGTGTTTGAATGGTAAGAAATAGAAATGATAAAAAATTTAAAGGGACCTCTTGTTAGTAGGATCCATGTGCTGGCAACACAGCCACAGAACTTGATCAGGCTGGTCATTTATTATGAGGAAGCACACCTTGCCTGTCTTTTGAAGGTGTGTTTCTCCATGGACTCTACCATTCACAGCTGCACATAGACACATAGAAAATAGATGCAGGAGGATGCCATTCGGTCCTTCGAGCCAGCATCGCCATTCATTGTGATAATGGCCGATCGTCCCAAATCAATGTTGAACAACGTTTCATATGATAATCCTATGCACAGAGGATCTAGAACCAAATCCACATCTGATCGCAATTTGATTGTTAGTGGAGTCCGGTTTCTGATTATATGGTGTTATGTTAAAAAAAAGTGCTACATTAAAGAACGTATATCTTCATTCTTTATTTTTCATTCTAATTATATTGAAGCATAGGCAAAGAGGTGTTTCATCATAATGCTCTGACCGTCGTGGTGTGAGACATGCTTGGTGCAGCAGTTTTATGTGTTCATGAAGCATAGCAACAAACAAGGTGTTGGAGAGGGTAGACACAAAATGCTGGAGTAACTCAGCGGGGCAGGCAGCATCTCTAGAGAGAAGGAACGGGTAACATTTCGAGTCGAGATCCTTCTTCAGACTCTTCGAAGGGTCTCAACCCAAAACGTCACCCGTTCCTTCTCTCCAGAGATGCTGCCTGTCCCACTGAGTTACTCCAACATTTTGTGTCTACCTTCAATTTAAACCAGCATCTGCAGTTCTTTCCTACACAAGGTGTTGTAGTGTTCTGGCACAAGGCTATCTCCTTGCCTGACACCAGAGGGTGCTACATTACTGTTCCGAGTCTGAAGAAGAGTCTCGACCCAAAACCTCACCTCTCCTTCTCTCCCGAGATGCAGCCTGTCACACTGAGTTACTCCAGCATTTTGTGTTTATATTTGGTTTAAACCAGCATCTGTAGTTCCTTCCCACACTGTTCCATTCAAAGATAGCTAGAAAAGACATAAAGAGCTGGAACAGCGGATCAGACAGATCTCTTGAGATAAGTCAAGTCAAGTCAAGTTTATTTGTCACATACACATACGAGATGTGCAGTGAAATGAAAGTGGCAATGCCCCTACCCTGCCTGATAGGCTGGAGATGAAAGACAAAACGTGGGGGACAGAGATAATAGATAGGTGTTGTTTTGGGTCGGGATCCTTCATCAGACTGATTGTGGTTTGGGGAGAAAGATGGAACAGGCGAGGGGCAGGAGAAAGCCTGGTTAGTGATAGGTAGATACAGGTAGGGTAGGGGCATTGATAGGCTAGAGATGAAAAGACAAAACGTGGGGGACAGAGATGAGAGGAGGGGAGGGAAAAAGAACAAAAAGGGGGGGGGGGGGGGAAAGAGAATGTGTCAGACAGTTACCTAAAATTGGAGACTTCAATATACATACTGTTAGGTTGTAGCTACCAATGCGGAATATGAGGCGCTGTTCCTTCAGTTGGCATGTGGCCTCACTGTGGCAATGGAGGAGGCCCCTGGCAGAAAGGTCAGTGTGGAAAGGGGAATGGACAGAAAAAGAAAATAGGAACTGTCTCTCTGTATGCCCACAGCTTGCCGACCTTCCGGAACAGGCTGGCTATTTCAGCAGAGCAGATGTCTGAGATTCACACAGCTGCTGAGGAATTGGATGATTCTTTTGAGCTTTTAATTTGGTAGCATAAACTGGCAGCTGACTAAGTTTACAATATGGACAAGGCATGTTATAATGAGATACAAGAGGCGGCTAATGGAATCTGGAGCAACAAACAATCCGTTAGAAGAACTCCATTGAGCAATACCTGTGAGTGGGAAGGAATGGCTGACATTTCGGGTCAACACCAAGCATTAGGACTGAGAGTTGAGAGAGAGATAGCCACGGTGAAGAGGAATGGGTCGACTGGGCTTATATTCACTGGAATTTAGATGAATGAGAGGGGAAAATAGATCAGTCATTTAAAGTTATTTTAAATGTACCACTCTTCTTGCAAAGTTTTCTTTTAAATTGACAATGAATAATTGATTCTGAAGGGGAGGCAGTCATGATGCAGGGTCCTGATCCGAAATTTCGACAAATGTTTTGCTTATTCAGATGCTGCTTGACCCACTGACTTCCTCCAGCAGTTTGTTTTTGGTTCAGATTATTACATTTGCAATCTCTAATATCTCCAAATAACATTACATCACTGAGGCTGATAAATGTAAAGGAAGATTACAGAGTAGAAGATACAAATGATATCATGACCATGCTGTTATCTGCATATGCCCTTTCAGTTGTTTTCCATTCAGCATTAATTTCTGATACATGTCTTTAGTTGTATGCATGTCTGTACCTCTCCACTCTAATCTTGTTTTGTATCTAAATGTTAACACAGAATTAAAACCACAAAATATCCACCGTTTACACAGAAGATGTCTCTTCGTGTTCCAGATCTGTCTGAAAATAATTGGCCTTGTAATGAATCATTGCACTGACATTGATTTGTCTTTAGGGCAGGGATTATGGGAAATCCATCAGACGGCTTTAATGGAAAGACTATTGCGATGACAATATCTAACTTCTGGGCTGATGTAACGATACATGAAAGCAAAAAAGTTGTAAGTGAAACTCATGCATGCTTGAGCAGAGAACTTGGTGTAGAATACATACAGCATTTACATACAGGTTTTATCAAATGCTTTAAGGGAAATAACTGTTTTAATTTGCTCAAGAGGGCTTATGTTGTCGATCTCCCCTTGGTGAGCCCTGTCAACTGTCCTCATTTTGGCGAACGACAACAAACAGAGACAGCAGCACCGCGGCTTGGCGCCAACCCGGAGCATGCGCCCTTTTTAGGGCGGGCACCTACGGATGTCGAACCAGATGGCATCACCCTGCTGCAGATTTCTGCTGCCTCAAACGCAAGAAGAAGAAGAAGAATTTGTTGAGAACTCGACATGCATGATAGTAGTAGAACAGGTTTTGTTTTCAAGGCAGCCAGCATAGACATTTCAGGATGAACCTCAACTCAGTTTGTGTTAACCGTATTTCTATCCTTCTGTTAGATTCTAAAATGTTTATGCGTTAAAATTGCTTCTGCCTTCCAATTATGGTGTGGTTAAGGGCCTGAAAAATGGTGCAAATGGTTCCCCTTTTTGCAGTTTGATTTGGGAAATGGAAATTTAAATTTACAATTCAAGGATGTAGTTATAATATATATCAAAATGCATTTTCTTGCAAAGCACGTTATTGCATATTGTGGGTGTGGAACGCTTTAGAGCTGATTTAACCGAGTTTTAATAGAAATTAGCTGGCAAAGAACGGGCAAAGAGAGAAATGCTGCTGTCTTGCTGAGTATTCCCCTGCATTTTCTACTTTTATTTCAGTATCCCCTTTACGAATGATATCCAGTGGGTTTCTGGTGGATTGCTGTGTTTTCCTAAGTTACCGCAGTAATCGCATTCCAGAATTATTCAACTGGCTGCAAGGCAGTTTGGAATGTCCTCAGCTGGCACACAAGATGATCAAGGCCCACCCTAAATTTCTATGTTGTGAGATGGTGTTTGGCAACATCAGACCTCTATCACAATGCGCTGCATCATCTGACCTTCGGGCCATTCTTGGTACTTGGCTCCTCTCCCATCAATCACATCCCTGCCTTTTGAGTAATAGACTATAGTGCATTCAGGCATGCACCGAAAACAAAAAAATAGATATGGAGGTAAAATACAATGCGGACGCAAATAGCGTGTTTTGTTTTTATGTATAAGGAGTGTTTTTAAGTTTAATCTGATTCCCGCCAGAAATTAATGACTTGATTATCTGCAAATTTCTGTAATTTGTAAAGTGAATATCACTTTTCTGCAATGTTATCCATTATGTCTGCAACTCAGCCTCACTTTGCAAATATGACCTTGCAATATACAGTGCCCTCCATAATGTTTGGGTCAAAGACCCATCATTTATTTATTTGCCTCTGTACTCCACAATTTGAGATTTGTAATAGAAAAAATTACATGTGGTTAAAGTGCACGTTGTCAGATTTTATGAAAGGCCATTTTTATACATTTTGGTTTCATCATGTAGAAATTACAGCTGTGTTTATACATGCACATTTTTTCAGAACTGGATTGCGTGAGTCTGTAAATGTTTACTTGGTGGATTAAAAGAGGGCGAGGTTCAGTTATTACTGCTTCTACAATCGGGTCACCTTCCTGAAAGGAAATAAAGGAACTAACAGGAAGAAATGTATTTGTTAGGAACCAGCAGATTGACTGTGCCCATACAAAACCATAGTGGCATTAAATTACATCACTCATTAGGAACAGAAGGTTGAGTAAATGATATTTGTGCAGTCTTTTGAGGGCAAAACAAATTGAGCATTTGAAACAAAACGTGCTCCCCTCACTTGTGATTCTTTTTCTGTTTCTGAATTCAGGTACTGGTACCCCATCCTCTCAATGACCCGACAGTGTTTGGAAGCTTGCAGGATTTGCATGGGATCAGTCGAAAGGAAGGGTTTGTATCTCAAACATTCATTTCAATTTGAATCATTGTTTCACTTTTAGAAAGCAGCAGTTTGCAAAGTACCATTCCTTTCAGCATGAAGATGTATTCTTTTTGGTGGGGTTGGAGAATGGGAGAGACAATTGGAGGCTTTATTATCCACAAATTTGTGGAGATCTGCTGGTGGAGGAATTAGATTCTGAAAGGGAATTGAATTAAAGGGGGGAAATGCAGGATTTTTGGAGGGAAAGGAAACAGACTCAGGACATTTCATAGAGCTGACACAAAGACCTTGTTCTGTGCAGTTTGTTATTAGAGACTGATATATCACTGAGTACTAGTCTATCACTATGCACACTTAGAAATATGATGGGCAACTGTCTACAGCAAACATCCTTTTATTTAGTGAATCGCAATTCTGCAGTCAACAGATTTCCTGAGTGAAACTACAATAAAGTTTGCCAATAAAACTAGGATTATTTATCTAGCATAAGGTAGTCTTCTTCTTTCTTATTCTTCTTTTCTTCTTCTTTTCGTGTCTTTGAAGCTGGTTGGTTATATGACAGTTTCCCATTCTTTTACAGTCCTTTGCATTTTTATTGAACACTGCAAGATCCTTTGGGCTGCACTGGTTGGGTAGTAGGGGGCAGACAAGGCAATGTTGCATTGTATGGTCCTCTTCTCCACATTCACAGGTGGTTTGGCCAGTTTTATAGCCCCATCTGGCCATGGCAGCTTTTGATCGCCCTGTTCCTGTTCTCAGGCGGTTGAGCGTCTTCCACTGGACCCATGGTGCTTCTGAGCCCGGAGGGAGGGATACCCATGTCAGTAGGAGGGGGGTCGTCCTCAAGCCTTTTTGTCCATAGTTGGAGTCTGGTTTCTGTCAATCCCAGTCACACATGGATTGTGGCTTCTAGACAGTTAATGGGATAAATTACCCAATCATTTTCTTCTTGGTTGGGATGTGATGTTATAATACGAAGCCAAAAAACGACAGCATTCTTCAATGGAAATATGTGCATGATTCTTCTTTTGAGAACCCTAACCATAAAGCTTGGGGGTGTGGGGGTGGTGGAAGATACAATATCTGTGGGGGCAATAAAAAGGAAGTGCTTAACTAAAGTTTATTTTCACAGCTATTTGGGTGGTTTGAGGTTACTGCAAGCAACGTGTAAAAAGTTTTATCAGTACTGCTCTGAACAAGGGTAAGGAGAGCTTTATAATTTGTTTCATAGATCAAATAGATCATCAAGCGATGTATATTCTGATATTGAGGTTAACCAGAGACTCTGTTTGCCCTGCCAGTGTGTCATAAACATTCTGTCAACCACTGATTTGAAATAGAGTAGCTCCCCTGTGGCCTGGCCAATATTTACATGGATTTTGCAGTAGCCATATTAGTCCTCATGATTTTTACAGTACCCTTGCTTCAAAGGCATGTAACTAGCAATAAATCACTTTGTTCACAGTAAATCCCTGTATGATATTACCACCGGGTGGTGCTTCGATGGCAGCCTCACCAACAGTCTGTCTGTCCTTTTCGCCTCTTTTTATTGTTATTTTTAGTGTGTTTTAAAAGTTTGGGTTAATGTTCTCTGGTTTGTTTTATGTGGGGGAGGGGAAAACTTGTTTTCAATCTTTTACCTTGGCGGAGATGCAATTGTTTTCCGGATCGTATCTCCGGTCTCTCTGCGGCCTAACATCGTGGAGCAGGAGGCCTTGCTCGGGACTGACTTTGAGCCCCACTGAGGGGACGTTGACTTGCCATTCGGAGCCGATCCCTTGCCTGGGATCGACGCTTCAACCGCAGTCTGCGGATTTCACCATCGAGAGCTCGCTGTCTCGGGTTGAGGCCGTCGGGAAGCTCCAAAAGCCGTAAGACGTTTGACTAGCCCCGACCCAGGGTAGATCGCCCAGCGCGGGGGGAGCTGAGATTCCTCCTTGATGCAGGAGCTTGATTGCCCTGACGAGGAAGGCCAGCTGCCGGCACCGTGAGTAAGATCGTCCCATCAACGGAAAGATACAGGCCCCAACCGCTGGAGGACAAAGAAGGGAGAGAACAAAGGAGGAACAGGGTACTGATTGTGGATGATCAGCCATGATCACATTGAATGGCCTACTCCTGCATCTATTGTTTATTGTCTATTGAGAGATTGGACTTTTTTTCGCCTTCCATCACAGTGAGGAATGCAGAGGAGTCACTGTGGTGGATGTTCATGTTAAAATGTTTTTTGTATGTTCTGTTGCTTTTTATTAGTATGATGCCTGTATGGCAAATGAAGTTTCTCATAAGTTGCAAAACATACTAGGCAAATTAAAAATTATACTTGGCTAATTTAAAAAAATGATCATAATGTCCTGAGGCAGTGTAGGGTGCAAACCGTGCCTTCTTTACGTCTAATTGTGGTTTGTTGGAAGGAAAATGAAATTCTACCAGTTCATGTCTCAATTTGTTTTCCTTGCAGTTTAATTAATTTCATGTACATATTTTTCAGAATTGCTTTGGCCAAACGGAATTTCACTTTGAAATATGACACTAATATACCACGGCAAGTGGTAGGTACATCTATGAGGAAATTTGTAGATGCTGGCTTTTGTTTTAAAGTGGATAACATTTCAAGCAATTACTAAGAGCAGGAGGAGTTGAAACTGGTGCATTGTGTCAGGAGAATTACGTTTGTCAGTAAGTGCAGACGTGCAACTGAATGAAAAGATGTGCCAAAGGGCTCCAGACGGCATGAATTGTCTGTTTCTGTGCTTATAAAATCCTGCATACTAATAAGTAGCTTGGAATGGAACTGTTTCTGTTAGACTTCATTGTTCACTCAAGTTGCATTCCTTATCGATCCTTGACATTCTTCCCTACCTTAGCACAATTGGAATAGGATTTCCCTCTTCTTTATGCAGGGTAATTATAAGGTTTCCAACCCCTTTCTCATTATGACGCCATTTTATTTTCTATTTTGGGCTCTTTACAGAAGGAAGTATACTTAGCAACATTGGGGAGGTGAACTATCATTGAACTGCCAGACCAAGAGTACAGAGCAAGTGCTGCTGATCTCTTGGAAACCAGCTCATCTATCCTATGTCAGTTATGTCTTCAACCTCTACCACCTTCCATCTAGTTGGCATCAATTCCATTCACTATCTGGCTTGTTCTTAAGCAGTCAAAACCCTTGAACTTATACCTTCTCTGTCACAAATAACTGACACATTGCTAACTCTGATTTGCCCAATGTCAGTCCAGACAATGACTTTTAATATATTATGCTATTTGCTGCGCTCAATTTTTTGTTGTTACCTAATCCATCCCTATTGTTGCCTCCTCCCACTCTAAAATGCCTAACAACATTTTTCTCGTCTGCCTATTATACATTCAGGTTTTTACATATGATTGGCCATGTCTATAGCCTGGCTCCTGGGTTTGGAATTAACTACCAAAGTATTTTGCTGCTCTCTTCTCAAGATCCAATTCCGTGACATGCTTTCCATTACCCTTGCTAATATTTAGTATTTTGGCTCAGCATCTATTTATTTGATTATGTTTCTCTACATTGCTATTGAGAGTAATTCATTGTGCTTAGTAAGTGGAAGCTGTCTTGTCTATGAAGGAATTGGAGCGGTAAAGGTAATTGTAGACGATGGTTGTGGATTCTGGGAGGATTTTTTTAAGTGCAGTTTGGATGCATGTCATCTAATTTCTCTTATGTCTTTTCTACAGGGCCTTGCTGGAAGCAGGTCAGTGTTAATAAAATCCTTTGGATCATATATTCACTAAAATGAACATTCCTATCTATATTACTAAATCTCTGTTCTTGACCGCTTTTGGCCGTCTGTGCTGCGATTTCCGAAAGAACCCCGCCACCTACAGCCGTCATTTCTGGCCACTTCACTAAGATCCCCCCTCCGCCGCATGTGTGCCGAGGATTTTTTTTGACAGAGATATTATGGGGGATGGAATATCAAACCACCCTCGTCTCCTCTCCCCGCTCTTCTCTTCCCACCTCCCCTCTCCCTCTCCCCTCTCCTCTCCCCCCCTCTCTCTCTCTCTCTCTCTCTCTCTCCCCCACCCTCCTTCCCCTAAACCCCCTCCCCTCCACACCCCCTACCCTCTTCCCTCCACACTCCTCCCTGCTCCCCACCTCACCCTCCTCTCAGCACCCCCTCTTTCTCTCCTCCCTTCCTCCCCCACCTTTCCCCCTCACCCACCCCCCCCTCTCTCTCCTCCTCTCCACCCCCCTATCCCTCTTGCCCCTCTCTCGGTCTCTGTCTCTGCCCCTTCTCTCTCTGCCCTCACTCTCTACCCCTTCCCCCCCCCCCCCCTCTCTAGATGCGACTGCAAGTTGGGGGCTATGCGTCAGTAGATAGGGTGATTATGGGGTAAAAGGAGCAAATTAATAATATTAATATAATATCAAGGGGGTAATTAGCGTGAGTGCGGGGGGGGGGGGGGGATAGTTAGTGTGTGTGACGCTGCATGCCGCCTCCCCCCCCCCCCCCGCAACCGCACGTTGGGGGAACAGACCCAACGGGTCTGCACTTGGTCTAGTAGATCATAAAAATCCTTAAATGTGAATAGATTTCTCCTAGCATATTCGCAGATGGACTGTACTCATCAGATCCTCTCACTGCAATACTGCAGAAATGAAACTAAAGTACAATAGTAAATTTGTTATTATGGTATTAATGCACTGTATGCCATAAAATAATAAGATTAATGATCGCATAACCTACTTCACTTCTCTGCACTCATCATTCTCATTCCTTTTTTTTTTTTTTTTTTTTTTTATTTTTATTAGAAGTACGGTAAATTACAATCCTACACAACACATATATCTTAATACATTTTTTGTACCGCTTCATTTTTTTTGAAAAAAAATCATTCTCATTCCTATATTTAACATTTTTAGAATATCATTACAGATTCACAAAATGACACGGAATGTAGCACACAATAATAGAACTTTTTCCACAAAGCCATTCTCCTTTGTGTACTTATTGAGCTTCCATTAAAACACACATTGACAGCCTACCTCTATTGAGAAGGTGACAGAGCCTTTTGTTAAAATGAAGGCCACAGTGGACTGCAGGAAAGATTTACTGGTTAGTTAAAAATGTGCTTCGCTCTATCAATTACAGTTCATTTGATTTGTATAAAGGTCAACAAAGTGCTCATTCATTAGTGTTTCCCACGAAATGATAAGCCACGCATTCCACACTCTAATTCCTGAGGAAGTACATTGCTCTGAATTCTTTCCTGTATTGTTTTAATCATCTATTTATACTTTGTATTAGACTCCCTGTAAAATAGAAACTTTTCTCAGTTTCTAATCTGTTAAACATCCTCATAACCTAAAACAAATGTTTAATGCATCTGCTCAAAGATCCAAAGAAGAACCCTCGCTTGTTTATTTTTTCTTAAAGCATGAGACGGCATAGGAAAGGGAGAAAACTTGGCAAAATGGAGGGAATTAGCAAAGCTAATAACTTCAATTAAAAGTAGAAAATGCTGGAAGCACTCAGCAGGTCAAGCATCAAATGTTGATAGGAAGCAATGCTAACTTTTCAGATTGAAGACCCTTCATCAATTAATTTACTCATTTGAGGCAATTACAATTAGCAACTGGTCCAGTTGTTAAAAAAGCTAGATTTATTCCCTCACTGAAACTCAAATTTATATCTTTGTGCATTGAACATTTTGTCTGCATTTCTCACAGTGGGAGACTTTGAAAGGTTCAGACAGACCACATGCGACCAATTATATATAAAACTGTTTTAATATCCAAGACATGGAAAAATGATACAAAGTGCTGGAGTAACATGGATAAATGATCTTTCAGGTCGGGAGATTATTTCTCAAGAGATACATGTTTTGAAATAATGGTTTGTGATTTTACACTTCATATTGGCTGTCTCTAACATAAACTGCAGTCTATGCAGTAAGGGAAAATATACTAAAGAAGTCTTTTGTTGATCTTAATACAAATCAAATGAGCAGCAGCTGACTGTGGTGAGCCTTTATGGCTGAGGCAGTAAGGCATTGTAATGAGTTGAGTCAAACACATATCAAGATACAACATATTTATTAAATCTACTTACAGTATCAATCTGCTGGACATTCCTAGCAGCTACTCGTATTGCATGGCGTAGGCAAGCTCTTGTTAATAAAAAGCGCATTTTAGGCAGAGCAACTACTAACAAGCACTACTATTGGCTAGTCGGAAATTACCAATCTACAGCACCAATATCAATATACGTGACGATATTAAACCAATATCAGTTTTGTCTTTGATTCTCTGAATTTATAACATGGGCTTCTCTCGCTTCCATGTTAACTTTTGCTATTTGTGTTCCGGTCGTTCTGTTCATAAAATGGCTGCAAAGCTGGAGAAGTCATAAATGCATTCCCTGTTACACTGTCAGCATTAATCAAAATCAGGACAATTATAAGCTTGGATCTCAGAAATTCTCAGAAATTGACCACATTGGAGATTGTATGGAAACAATTATGCTGACAATTTGCTCTTGTTTATTCAGAAGAAACTTGTTTTATTTGGATCTTTACAATCGTAATCTGTCTCTCAATGCACTAATTGCAGCTGGCAGAAATATATATCTTAAATTATTTTTTCCATTTTCTCACCACACCCTTTCTAATCCTGGCTACCTCCTACATTGTGCATCATGTCTTTGCTCAAGTTTTTTCAATAGAGCCATAGAATCACACAGTGCTGAAGCCACAGTAGATGGGCAAGGTCCTCAATGAGTATTTCTCCTCTGTTTTTACTGCGGAGAAAAACATGAGGATCCAGGAACTTGGGCCAGCTGATGGAAGTTTCTTGAGGGAAGTCGGTATTGTGGTCGAGAAAGTGCTGAAAGTCCTGACGCCCTTCAAGGCATTGAGGTCAAGGCATTGAAGGCAAGCCAAGCCAAGTCACGAAGGTAGACAAATCACCTGGGCCTGATTAAATATATCCAAGGAGACATTGAAAAGCTAGAGAGGAAATTGCAGGTGCCTTGGCTGGAATTTATGAGTCATCATTAAATAGGGGTAGGGTGCTAGATGACTGGAGGATGGCAACTGCTGGGCTTCTATTTAAGAAGGGTCGCAGGGAAAAACCTGGTAACTACAGGCCAGTGAACCTAACATCTGTGGTCTGAAAGTATTTTGAGGGATAAGATATACATGCATTTAGATGGACAAGAGCCGATTAAGGGTAGTCAGCACAATTTTTGATGTGGGAGATCGTATCTCACAAATCTGTTTTTTGAAGATGTGACCAAAAAGGTTGATGAGGGCAGAGCTGTAGACATTGTATATATGAATTTCAGTAAAGGGCCTGTCCCACTTGCTGATTTTTTTTGGCGACTGCCGGTGTCATATCAGTGTCGCCAAAAGATTTTGAACATTTCAAAATCCAGCAACGACAAAAAAAATGTTGCGACACTTGAAAAAACACTGCGCGTCATACGTCATCACACCGCAAATTCTTTTGGTGACCTGATACGTCAGTCAATTATGCCGGCAGTCGCCAAAAAAATCACCAAGTGGGACAGGCCCTTAAGGCATTCAACGAGGTTCCGCATGGTAGGCTGCACTGGAAGGTTAGATCGCATGGGATCCCAGGAGAGATAGCTGACTGGATAGAAAATGGCTTCATGGATGGAAGCAGAGGGTGATAGTGGAAGGTTGCTTTATGGACTGGAGGCCTGTGTCTAGTGCTAGCGTCAGCATTCGATGCTGGGCCCATTGCTCTTTGGCATTGATGTCAATATTTTGGATGAGAACGTACAAGGCATGATTAGCAAATTTGCAGATGACACTAAAGTGGGGAGTATTGTACAGTTAAGGGAGTAGTCAAATATTGCAGCAGGATATTGATCGGTTGGGCAATGAATGGTTGATGCAATTTAATACAGAGAAAAGCAAGGTGTTGCATTTTGGGAAGTCCTACAAAGGCAGGACGTACACAGGACATGGAGGAAGCAGAGGGATCTAGGAGTGCAGGTATAGAGTTCCTTGAAAGTGGTGCCACAGGTAGATAGGGTGGTCAAAAGGTCTTTAGCACATTGCCCTTCACCAGTCAGAGTACTAAGTAGAAATTGGGAGATTATGTTACAGTTGTATAAGACATTGGTGATACCACATTTAGAGTAATGCATTCAGTTTTAGTCACCATGTTATAAGAAAGATGCTGGAAAGAGTGCAGGGAAGATTTATGAGGATGTTACCAGGACTCAAGGGCCTGAGCTTTCCGGAGACGTTGAGCAGTCTACGACTTTATTCCTTGGAACCCAGGTGGATGAGGAGTGATCTTCTGGAGGTGTAAAAAATCATGAGATCAGGTAAATGAACAGTCTTTTGCCCAGGGTAGGGGAATCTAGAACCAGACGACACAAGTTTAAAGTGAAGGGGAAAAGATTTAATAGGAACCTGAGGGGTAACTTTTTAAACAAAGGTGATGGATGTATGGAACGAGCTGTTGGAGGAGCTAGTTGAGGCAGGCACTATCTTAATGTTTAAGAGACATTTTGACAGGTATATGGATAGGATAGGTTGAGAGGGTTATAGGCCAACGCCGGAAGGTGGGTCTGGTGTCGATGGGGCATATTGGTCAAGTGGGCAAGTTGGACCAAAGGGCCTGTTTCCACGCTGTTTAATTCGATGAGTATAGAATCAGAACTTACGGCCCATCTCATCCATGCCAACCAAAATGTCCAAAATAAGCTGGTCCCATTTGCTTGCATTTGGCCCGTATCCTTCTAAACCTTTCCTATGCATGTATCTGTCCAAGTGACTTTTAAATGCTGTTATATTATCTGGCTCAACTATCTCCCCTAGCAGCTCATTCCATATACCCACCACTCTCCAAGTGAAAAAATTGCCCCTCGGGTTTCTATTAAATCTTGCCGCTCTCCTTAAATATATCCTCTTGTTTTTGATTCCCCTATCCTGGGTAAAAGGCTCTGCATTCACCCTATATAGTCCCCTCATGATTTCATATACCTCTATAAGATCATCCCTCAGCCACCTACTCTCCAAGGAATAAAGTCCTAGCCTGCCCAACCTCTCTCTATAGCTCAGTCCCCGAAGTCCTGGCAACATCATTGTAAATCTTCTCTGCACTCTTTCCAGCAATGTTTTTTCAAAAAATGTATTTTATGACTTGCAATTTATATCTAATCTAAAATTTCCCATGTGCTTTTCGTGTTCATCTGAGAGATATTGGCATCGCTGGCATGCCAATATTTATTGGCCCTTCCTAATCCCTGAAAAAGGTGTTGGTGACAATCAAGCGGTAAAAGATGCATCCACAATGTGGTTGCAAAGGAAGTTGCAAGATTTAGAAATTACTTCAATAAAGGAATGGTGACATACTGTATTTCTGTGTCAGGGCAGTGTAGATCTTTGGGTGAGGTGGGATTTATAAGTGATACCATTCCTAGTGACCACCTTTTTTTAATCCTTCTGGGTGCTTGAACATTAACATATTTTTAGATGTGATATTCTGAATTTCATGTATTCGTTTTTTCAAAGTTTTTTTTAATTTTTACAGTGCCATTGTTTCAGCCACACTTAAGTGCTTGATGAAGTTCTATGATTTAATTGATGATGTGAGTTGTATGCTGGCTTATTTAATTTGTTTCAATAGTGTTAGAGAAGATGAATGGAACGACTGTTAGATTAAGAAAGAACTGCAAATGCTGGTAAAATCAAAGGTAGACACAAAATGCTGGAGAAACTCAGCGGGTGAGACAGCATCTATGGAGAGAAGGAATTGACGAGATTTCAGGTCGAGACCCTTCTTCAGACTGATGTCAGGGGAGGCGGTGGGACAAAGAAAGAATGTAAATGAAGACAGTAAGACTAGTGGGAGAACTGGGAAGGGGGAGGGGATGGGGAGAGAAAGAAAGGGCTACCTGAAGTTAAAGTAGTCAATGTTCATACCGCTGTGGTGTAAACTACCCAAGCGAAATATGAGGTGCTGTTCCTCAAATTTGCGCTGGGCCTCACTCTGACAATGGAGGAGGCCCAGGACAGAAATGTCAGACTGGGAATGGGAGGGGGAGTTGAAGTGCTGGGCCACCAGGATATCAGCTTGGTTAGCGGACTGAGCGGAGGTGTTCAGCAAAACGATCGCCGAGCCTGCGCTTGGTCTCGCCGATGTAGAAAAGTTGACACCTGCAACTAATTCACCTCTTTTTTGCCTTAGTAGAATGATGATATAAATTCCATCAATCTTTGAGACCAATTTCAAGTTTCTTTTGACAGGATTTGCCAAAGCCACTTAGAGCAAACTTTATTCTGAATGTAGAGTCTGAAGAACTCATTATTACAGCTGGACTCCAAGATCGAGTGGTCCAGGTAAAGTTCAAATTTCAAATATGCATTGGGATCAAATGAATTCCATTTTAGCAATGGAAGGTATAATTTTAAATTGCTTAGTACTGCTTAACCCTTAAGCACAAGATCATGAAATGAGCACAAGGCATCCTGAAGCCTGGATGGGCCTGCAGCTGAGTGGCTGATAGAGTAGGATTGCTGTTTAGCACCCATGGAGATATAGGTCAGTTCCTGAATAGATCTGAGCAACCCTAATCCTACCTCAGCAACATAACACATGGACCACCTCTTGCACTACAATGGACTTGCTTTCTAATTGTGCTTTGCTCTCTCTTTTTTTTGCAGTTTTTTTTCTTTTCACCATTTAGAATTGATGTGTAATTTGTTTTTTAATTTATGCATACGATGCATTGACCCATCTTAATACTAACAGCACTTCTTTCTATTGTGTGGCAATACATTTGCATTGAAAAGGATAGAGCAGAACAGATCTTGGAGCTCAAAGCTAAGCATTTTTAAGGTGCAGTGAACTTTCAGCATAACCAGAATCTGTAACATTGCAGTTTGATGTATTCCTTACTCCTCCAATACAATGAGCTCTGGCTCAATGAAAAGGAGCAGAAGGCATGGTCGATGTGAATCAGACACACATAATAGTGAAATACCTAAATGGTGAAGATGTAAAACCTGCAGGCTAAACAGTAATCCTACAACAACAGATCCCTGAAAACTGCTCTCTTACCACGTCTGTTTGTGAATGGTGAAGTGGGAAATTAGCAGGAAGACAGTCTCCAAGAACATCCCTATTGTCAAAGACATTGGAGATAAAGCAAACATTTGTAAACACTGTCACCTAGAAGTGCTAAATAGATGGTCCATCTAGGTTCCCTTCTGAGATTGCCACCATCACAATAGGTACTCTTCAACCAATTCAATTAATTCCAATTGATATCAAGAAATGGCTGAGAGAACACTGAATACAGCAATGGTTATGGGAACAAACAGCAAATTGTTGCAACACTGAAGACTTGTGCTTCTGAATCAACGACGCCAGTGGGCAATGCGTTACGGTATAGTTACAGCATTGACATCTACCTAATTATATGGAAAACTGCCCACAGTGATCTGTTCCTAAAAATCAGGACTAATAATGTTCATGACAAATAATTACTGCCCAATCATTCAATGTCAGTGTCCTCCTTACCTCAACTAACACTACCAGGAAAACAAGTAATTGGTTATAAATAAAGTAAGTGTAAGAATTTCTCATCTCTTTCAATTGCTGATTTTACACTGCAAATCCATTCATTTATCTGTTAGTAATGGCCACTGTGTTTCAGAGTAATCTGTTTAAGCTACGCTGACACAATATTGGATTCAATGCATTGTTTAGCATTATTTCTGACTTGGTGGCTCAATTTATTTTATGCATTTTAGGTTTATGAGGGGCTGGTTTACATGGATTTCAGTAAGGAACTCATGGAGAAGCAGGGCTATGGTAAGAGTTTTACTTGCAGTTGAGAAGTGATAAAACCCTATATTTAGGCTGCACTTCCGATGAACTTTGATTAAAAATTATATTGGGCAGTGGAAGCGTTTTCCATTTTATGAAATATTTATAGCACTAGATCTGCTGCTGATATGCTCCGCTGCAACTAGCTCTGACCATATTCCTCTCACTACATCAATTGACCCTCACAATCATTTTGTTTAAATGTGTAACCAGTTTCTGTTTCATTTAATTCCAGCTATTTGTCTCCATCTCTCCCTCTTATAATAAGTTCAACTTTGCAACCATGACAGGCTAACAACATTAGTTTTTAATTCCTTTCTGGTTATTATTGACTGTCTAATACTTTTGACCTCTAAATCAGGTCATGCATAAAGCAGCTTTTTATAATTATAATTCTTCCATCCATTCCCTGCTCACAGTTTCTAATCTTGCTCTGTGGATCTCACTCTGCAAGGAAGGTTTATGGGTGAATATTTGTGCTATTTGCAAACCACCAATTTAGTTTGGAGATACAGTGTAGAAACAAGCCTTTCACCCATCGAGTCCACGCCCACCAACGATCACCCATACACTAGTTCTATGTTATGCCAGTTTTGCATCCTGCACACAAGCAGTAAATTCCAGATGCCAATTAACATACAAACCTGCACATCTTCGGAATGTGTGAGGAAACCAGACCACTTGGAGAAAACCCACGCAGTCATGGGGAGAACATACAAACTCCGTACAGACTGCACCCATAGTCAGGATTGAACCTGGGTCATTAGGGCTGTGTTGCAGTACACAATTTGCTGGTGCGTTCTGTAACCTTTTTGTATAGAACCTCTGGAAGATATGAGCTTTTTATCCTCCAATTTTGTACAAAAGGTCACAAACAGGTGTTGTAAAAATCCCGCAAGGCTTTGCTACCCTATTCATAGAACAGTACAGTACAGTATTATTCATCAAAGTATAACATTTTACATGATGTTTCCTATCATAAGATATGATTAAACGTTGTAAAAAAGGAAATATAAAATGAGGAGATTTAAAATGACATAGTTGAACATGATGTTGGACATAGTACAGCACAGGAACAGGCCCTTTGCCCCACAATGTCCATACCGAACATGATGCCGGGTTAAACTAATCTTCTCTGTCTGCACGTGATCCGTATCCTGCCAATCCCTGCATATTCATGTGCCTATCTTAAAGTGACTTAAAGGCCACTGGGATAACTGCCTCAACCATCCCTGGCAGCACATCCCAGTCACCCACAAAGTTGCTTCACATGAACACAAGCAAGCCCCTCCATTATTTCACAACCTTAAGCCAAATCACTCGTGATCTATGCTGCCTTGTTTGTCAATAGATAATATTGGGATATGGAATTTTCGCCTTGATACAATTAATGAACAATCTAAGTGGTAATTATTGCTGCATGAAAAGAAATAGTATATTAGGTATGTTGATTAAGCTTTTTTTATGAAGTGGAAATCCTTACAAAACATGAGCAAGTGGCAAGCTGCCACTTTAGAAATTAACCATGTCTGTTTCTCTCTAATTCTTGATCATTGTCATAAAGAAGTATGATTTTTAATGTTGGCTAAAGAAGAAATGCTGGAAATAGATTTCGGGAGAATTCATCAACTCTTTTTTAAAATAGTGACATGAAATCTTTTACATGTGTACTGTGCCTCCGTTTAATGTCCCTCCGAGACACAGGATGATGGTGTCCCATCATTCCATGCAATAATGCTAATCAGGTCATCATGGACAAGGTGGGCCAAAGGGTCTGTTTCTGTGCTGTACAGCTTTATG
The DNA here is from genome assembly GCF_028641065.1 of Leucoraja erinaceus. Taxonomy (NCBI): domain Eukaryota; kingdom Metazoa; phylum Chordata; class Chondrichthyes; order Rajiformes; family Rajidae; genus Leucoraja; species Leucoraja erinaceus. The sequence goes on along the minus strand of NC_073408.1, from coordinate 766,810 downwards.
ACTACATGATACCTTTTTTTTTGTTACCCATTTGCTCTGCCCCTCCATTCTGAGCAAAAAAAGAGCAATTCCAGATAATTTAATTTTGCCAAGATTTACAGATCGCTTTGGAATATTTGAAATTACATTTAAGCTGCAAGGCAGGACATACAAAATAATCCAAGTTTAACTCTCTTGAGGTGGCATAGAAACACAAACACAAACATCCTTAATGTGCTTAATGGTCGTGGAGAGACCTTGTGCCCTCCTGAGCTACCACTTATGTCCATAGCCCAGCTGTAATATTGTTATCTAATCAAAAATTAACTATCATGATTCTTCTAGCATTAAATATAACCACCTTCTCAGTGTCAACTTAGATTGCTATAATGTGAAGGCTTAAAAGAGTAGAACTTTTAAAGTGCATCCCAGATAGCTTTTTAAGGCAGTCCAGAGAGGCAATGGATCCAATCATTGGAAATGTAGGTGAGCAAATGGTGCGAGAGTCCTTGGGAGAATATTTCAGAGATAGTGTCTATTAAGATTTTAAGATTGTTATAAAAAGGTAGGAGAATAGATTGGAAATTACGATTGTGAACAGTAGAAGGGCTGATTTCAATAATGATAAGACTACATCTAACTCTGCAGGTCAATAATGCAATGGTGAGAGTGCAGGGCCAGTGAATTCCTGCAATGATGAAGGGTAAAGTCAACAAGCCTAAGAAACCTTGGATATCCAGGGACATTGGGGATTGAATAAGGAATGAAAAAGGTGGCTTATCCTAAAATCAAGCAAGACCACATGATGGGGTACAAAGGATCACTTAAGATAAAAGTAATCAGAAGGGAATTGGGTTGGGGGTAAGGACAAACCCAAAGAAGATGCTCTAGGTAGAGGTTATTGGTTGGGCAAGACTGTGTTTATTGATATGTTTGGCATACTTTATCTACTTATAGGAAGCTATATTAATATGGATATGAACTGTTTACCCAACTTCTGGCTTGCTTACATGGGAGATCCAAGTGATTCTGGGAAGATTCATAGTAATGTGCGACAAAGATGGCTCAATGGTAAGTAGAGACCAACGTTAATATAAGATTCAATTATCTTGGTTGTGTTTTTACGACTACATGTATTTGCCAATGAATTACAACTAATGTGAAACTTTTCATACTTCTGAGGTGATTCTGATGTTGGGAAAGCAATGAAAACCTTTTCAGAACTCACTGATCTGGCTAGGTAAGTATTTTTTGAGAAAATTGGAAAGTTGGAAACATTATTCCAGAATTAGTATACAGTGCTTTAGTAATAGCCATGTGATTGAAATTAGTTCAGTGGATGTGGTTGGGAAGTAACTTGAACAGAGGATTGTTAAACCTTTTCAGAAGGCAGTTAAGAGTCAAATCAATTCAAGTCCAAAGTCTGAGCAAGAACAGCAAGTTTTGTTTTCTTAACTACTTTACTTTATTCTAATGGTTAATTTAAAAATATATATTTTTTTTTAAATCTGTTGGAGTAGTTTTAATTGCCCGAGACAATTGGAGACACGAGACTGTACTAATTTTGGTCATAACACCACTTGAGGTCTATTTGCCACTTGAATCCTACCAACTATGCAGAATGCCTGTCAGTTGCAGAGGGTTAGCATCTGATGAATGAAAGTGCATATGGTTAGTAACTGGGTGACAGGAGTCAGATGTCGAGTGCAGGCAACTAATTAAATCCAGGATGATTTAGCCCATTAAGTAAACCAGGTGGATTTTTATTATAATCGGTAGTTCTATTGTTGGAATTAACTGTTAATTTCAACATTTATTTGAACACATTTAAATTCTATGGCATGATTTTAAATCGGCCTCTGAATGGAATGATCAACTCTGCAGATGGCAAGATCAGTAATTTAACAGGAATAAAACAATGTTGTTCAAATACTGAGAGTAATGCAGCACAGAAAAAGAACCCTATGGCCTACTGTGTCTCTACCAACAATCAAGTACTTGATCCATAGGCTGCTCATGTGGATACTTCTCGATAATGCTATGGCTTGCTTAACATGCAAATTGTCAGAGTATAGCAAATATATATTTTACTCAAAATAAATTAGAGCATGATATACCATTGTTGCCCATTTAGTGAATTAAAACTATAAATATCATAAATGCAAAACAAGAACTGAACTGCTGAAAATGATGAGTTTCTTTCAGAACATTGCACATGGTTAAAAGTAACCTTTCTTTCTATTTCTGCAGGATAGCTCTTGAGTCTGGGAATTGGACTGATCTTTTTGAGTTGATGAACAAAAATTTTGAACTACGAAGGTAAGGCTTAATTTTCACAAGTTAACAAGTTATAGTAGAATTAGACCATTCCGCCCATCCCGTGTACTCCGTTATTCAATCATAGCTGATCTTTGCCACCCAATCCTATTTTCCTACCTTCTCTGCATAACCCTTGACACCCATTCTAATCAAGAATTTGTCTATCTCCTTAAAAATGTCCACTGACTTGGCCTTCACAGCCCTCTGTTCCACAGATTAACTACCCTCTGACTAAAGAAGTTCCTCCTCACCTCCCTTCCAAAAGAGTGCCCTTTAATTCTGAGGCTAAGACCTCTGGTCCTAGACTCTCCCACCAGTGGAAACATCCTTTCCACATCCACTCTATGCCTTTCATAATTCTAAGTTTCAATAAAGTCCCCCAGCAACCTTCTAAACACCAGCGTGTAGAGGCCCAGTGCTGTCAAACGCTCAGCATATGCTAATCCACTCACTGCTGAAATCATTCTCTGGAGCCTCTCCAGTGCCAGCACATCCTTCCTCAAATACGGGGCCCAAATTCGCTCACAGTACTCCAAATGCGACTTGACAAGTGCCTTATTGAGCCTCAGCATTACATCTCTGAAAAAAGGAACTGGCGTTCGGAAATATAATTTTATTCAATTACTAGACCAAGAGGTTGGATCCTGTCCCCTCAACCGCGCGTTGAGGGGACAGGACAGAGAGTTGGGTGACAGAGGGGAAGGGCCCTCTGCCCCTCTTGATCCACCCCTCCCTCTCCCCCCTCCCTCTCTTTCTCTGCCTTGGGGAGGGGGTAGAAATGGAGGGGTAGGGAGTAGAGGCAGCAGCTACCGAAGTCGTAGAGCACAAGCCGGGTCCTCATGCGCCGGGCCCGAGCTAGGCTGCGGGTGTCATTGACCAGAGTGAGGCCCGTGGCGCTCTGAGGACGGTGAAAAACAGCGGAGGGCCTGCCGTTCGTGGCTTCCGCGAGGGTAAGCTCACTCACCAGCGTGACAGACGATCGGGCGGGGGAGACTGAGAGGAGGCCGTCCCCCGTGACGGGCACGACGGCGACTTTTCAACTGCACTTGTCCGGGGCCGCGCTGCAATAACGACAGCCGCCGCCATGTTGTTGAACTTCAAGAGCCCAGCGGAGCGAGCAGCACAACTTGATCACGTGTTCACGGGCTTCAACCCAGAGCCCTGGGGGGGGAGGTGGGGGAGAGGGTTTTAAAACAATTTTAGTAAAAAACTGGGGAAATAATTAACCAAATTTTCAGAAGAGGAAAATTTTGAAATCATGAGGTAAATCTCTACCGGAATATGTTCCGGTACTGAAGAAGGGTTTCGACCCGAAACATTGCCTTTTTCCTTTGCTCCATAGATGCTGCCTCACCCGTTGAGTTTCTCCAGCATTAATGTCTACCAAATGACACAAGGCTGTTTGGCAAGTGCTTGTGTTGATTTGAAGAAGATTAACCTATCACGTGTCCACCTTCCAGCTCTTGATCTACAATCGTGTTAACTATTGAAATACATGTCAAGACACTTTTTAGATGGTAATCAAGGTTGCTTACTCTACCTCATTTCAAGCAGTGAGTTTCAAATCGCTCCCAACCTTTACCTTTTCACTCCTCTGATCCTTCCACCAATGAGCTTTAGTATAGATCCATCAAACGAATAAAAATAGATCCTCTATTTAGACTCCAATTTTCATCGTTCAATTTTTAATTTGAACTGGCAATTGTACTCAAAGGATTAAATAGTCAATGTATTATTAAGTAACTGTCATTTTGAGAAATTATTTGATACCATTATTGAATGGTTACCTCAGTTTGTCATACAAAGGTCAAAAATTCACTGCATGTGCTTTTGCACATGGCTTCAAGAGAAAATAGAGAATTTTCAATGGAAAATAATTGCTTTCTGCTTATCTAAGGTCCATATATACAGACTCTTGTTTGGGCGAAGGAAATCTAAGGATGGTACAACTTGGCAGAAAGGTATTCACTATAAAAAGTTTGTTAAAACTTTAAAATGTGTATTCCATCTGTGTTCCTATGTGGTAATGGTATCTGAATCCCAGTATGAAGCATTTACTCAGAGATGTAATAGTAAACTTTAGAGTTAAAAAAAACAGCACAAGATTGATCACATTGGAGACAATTGACTCTCTTCTGATTCACCCTAGTGTAACCTTTCCAAAATATTGGTAGGAATGAATTATAAATTATACTTCATTAATTAATTATGGAAGGATTGTATTTATGCTTGGTCCGTGTTATATAAATACTATGGCTTTACCTATAAATTATTTTGTGGTAATTTAGTGAACAATAATAATCTATTTTATTCTTATTTTAATGATAAATAACTAAAAATCATATTTTTTTTAAATTATCCCAATTACTAATGGTAATTAAGATTTAAGTCTAATGAATCTGTCATTAACATTTTAATATTTAAAATCCACAAATATGCCATGCATTTCACTCGCCATTTGGGTTAGCAAGCCATCTTGATTAATTATGAATGTGATTCTGGAATGGCTTGACATGTTCAGATAATAACTCAGAGAAAAACTAGTCTGTTACATGCGCATCTGTTATTTTTACAGTTTGGCTCAGCTGTAAAGCTTCCTGGCAGTGGAGGAGCAGTAATTGGTCTATGCTTGGACCCTGACAACCGGGTATGTTCAAATATGCCTGTGCATCAAGCTGCTGGTATTATGAGATAAATGAAGAATTGAAGTTAACTCCCTTTTGTTTTCAGCAGTATTCAATAACCAACACGCTTCACTGGTTTAGTGCAACAGTTAAACATCAATTTAATAAACAACATCTTCTAGGTGCAAGGAATAAATGTTGACTTCCCAGCAATGCCCCTACATGGAGCATTGAATAAGAAAATAAATGTGTGTTATTTCTATGTTGAGTTATTGTTCTATCGTCATTTTTAGCACTCTTTATAGCAGGTCACATTAAATTTACTGTGTGTGTTTCCATATTCTTTGCAGGTTGAACTAAAGAAGGCTTTCCAAGAAGCTGGGTTTGTGATCTGTGACATTGTCCCATATGTTCCTTGAGTTTTATCCAGTAAAAATGACAGAAGAAAGTTTTCAAATGGAAAAAAGTTTTTTTTAAATCAACTGTAATTACAGAACTGATTTACAATTAATGGAAATATTTCAAATATTTTTAGTATTCTATTGAATATTTTCATCTTGCATTCAGTCTGTACTCCTAGCTGCCTAGTGCTGTGTGGAATATTGTCCAAATAGCTAAGAGATTACACAAACATATACCACAGCAAAAATATAATTGAAATTGATTACTTCGTGTAAGCAATTTCTCAAAAGTCTGTTTTTATCCAATGTAAATTTTGGTCAGTTTTCATCAGTTTCAAATTTGAAGGTAACTATGCGATTATATGCTGCTATAAAACTTAAGTTTCATAGATGGAATGTGAATGTGTGCTTTAAAAATATCTGAAGTAATTTTACAGATGTCAATTGAACCAGAGATTAGATGGTATCCCTAAAAGAAAATGTCTTTTTTTTTGTGTTCTGACAACTTCTTGACACCCAACACCCTCAATGCATGAAAGAGAAAAACAGCTTAATCTCCTGACCTTCAACAATAAAGGCAAAAAAACTACCATTTTTAAAATATTTTGAGGTCGGCTGTTACTACTGTCCTCAAATAGCTTCAGTAGTGCTGCTGCCACATAGAACCAGCTTTTGACTTAGGGTGCTGTCTCCGTGCTGTTTGCAAATTTCCCTTTGACCGTGCAAGTTTCATTTTGATGCTCGCATCTCCCAAAACACATTGGTTGGTAGGCCGTTGGCTGTTATAAATTACCACCCAGTGTACACGGGTGATTAGAGAATCAGAGAGATAATGGGACTGGGAAAGAGAAAGTGTTGACGAGAAATAAGTGGGGGAATGTGATTCATGGGATTGCTCTGGGAACTAGTATAGACGTAATAGCTTCATGCCATAAGAAATTGTGATGTAATTTATTGGTATTCACAATATTCTCTCATTGTTTTCTCTGGAACGTCGGAATTTGTGGACATATGTAAAGTTCTGAGAGGCATAGATAGGGTGGACAGTCAGAACTTATTTTTCCAGGGTAGAAGTATCCTACACTAGAGAGCATAGCTATAAAGTGAGAGGGGGAAAGTTTACACTGAGGGGGAAAGATTTGCGGAGCATGTTTTTTACACACAGAGAGTGACGAGGGCCTGGAACGTATTGCCAGAGGTGACAGTGGAAGTAGACACGATAGCCGCATTTAATGTTTTTAGATAGGCACATGGAAGTGCAGGGAATAGAGGGGTATATGGATCACATGCAGGCAGATGAGATCAATTCAGGTAGTCATCGTGTTTAGCACAAATATTGTGGGTCGAAAGGCCCATTCCTGTGCTGTCCTGTTCTATATTCCATTCATTTCTAAGGTAATGTACATAATAAAAATAGTCACACTATTCGAATTATGCTGTTGTGAGTAACAGGTATTCTTGCTTGGTATTTAGATGTCAAATAATAAAACTGCTGCATTTAATCATTGATTTGTTTTAAATAAAATTATTACCTACAGATAGTTTAGAATGCCTAATTCCATACTGATATACTACAGCAAAATAAGAATTGTATAGTATCAATTTCTCATTTTTTTGTTGCAAAGAGTTTTCCTGATTTAGCCTGACAGCAATTATAATAGGAAGAGTCTTCCGTCTGGTGCCCCCATTTATGTTTTTTATATTCTGCTAAGCACGAATATCTAAAAATAGAAAATAGAAAAACCACAGAATGAAAAAAGATAGATTTCTACTCATTCTCTTAAATTTTTTACACAGAGAGTGGTGAATCTGTGGTATTCTCTGCCACAGAAGGTAGTTAAGGCCAGTTCATTGGCTATATTTATGAGTGAGTTAGATGTGGCCCTTGTGGCTAAAGGGATCAGGGGGTATGGAGAGAAGGCAGGGATGGGATACTGAGTTGGATGATCAGCCATGATCATATCGAATGGCGGTGCAGGCTCGAATGGCCTACTCCTGCACCTATTTTCTATGTTTCTATGTTCTCTTAATGTTGGAAAGAATATAAGGCATTTGAGAGTTTAGGGCTTTGGCATTTAAATGTACGCCCATCATTGGGCATTTCATTTCTGTTTCTTTTGCTATTAGAAATATTTACAATACAATACAATAATACTTTATTAGCCAGGTATGGGGGTCCAGGAAAGAGCGTTCACTTCAAGGCCGTTTTCACCAATCTTTCCACCACCAGGCACAAGAAGCGCAAGACAGACACCATTATATGCAGATGCCAAGAAGTGTGTTCAGCTCTGGCTGAACAACTTCTAATCTTGTGTGTGCGCTCGAAAAGAAGAAGACAAGTATGTTTTGCAACATACAAGGAATTTCATTTGCCAAGTCAGTCATACAAATAAAAAGTAACAGCACACAAAATACATTGTAACATAAACATCCACCACAGTGACTCCTCCACATTCCACACTGCGATGGAAGATGAATAAAAGTACAATCTCTTCCCTTCTTTGCTCTCCTGTGGTCGGGGGCCTCGAGCCCTCTGTTGACAGGATGATTTTGACTCCTGTAGCCTGCGGCGTTTGGGCCCTTCATGTCGGGGCGATCAGCTTCCACATCATGGGGGATGTCAGTATCCCGCGCCAGACGGGGGTCGGGGCTTGTCGAACATCTGCGTAATTGGAGAGCCCGACCCAGCCTCTCCCAAGAAAGTGACCTCTCGATGTAAAGTCCACAGGCCGCGGTTGGAGCGATCCCAGGCAAGGGATCAGCCCCAATGTAAGTCCATGCCCCGCAGAGGGGCTCAAAGTCCAGCTTCACGATGTTAGGCGACGACCGGAGATACGACCTGGAAAACAATCGTATCTCCGGCAAGGTAAGAGACTGATAAAAAAAAAATTCCCCCGATCTCTTCTCCCTCCCTCCACGTAAACCAAACCAGAGAACATTTACACAAACTTTTTAATTGCACTAAAAATAACAAAAAAAGACGAAAAAACACAGACTGTTGACGGGGCTGCCAATTGTACGGCACCCCTGGTGGTTTGTACCCTGATGATTTTCGTAATAGTTACTCTTAAGAGTGTATGGAAAAATCTCACAAATCTCTTGCCCTGCTTTCATCTCAGAACCATCAGAGTTTGTTTTTATTACCACAGAGCTTTAGTCTTTCATCCCTGTGTAATTCATTATGCATCTTTTATGTACCCATCAAGTCTTTAAAGCCATAGTGTCATAAATGGAGAAAAAAATATATAACATTCTAGATGAGGCTTAACCAGTATTAACGATCCATGTTTCACTATTATGATTTTGTTTGGAAAAAAATCTTCTTAACCTGTCTTGGGGTCTGCAAAGATATGTACAGGTATCTCCCCACCTGGTCTCTGATCCACACCATTTATTTCAAATTGTTTTTCTTCATTCATCTTTCCAACATGCATCACCTAATATTTCTGTTATTTCATGGACTGATCAATGGATTCAACTGCATAATTAGAACTTCAATACTGAGAATGTTGGCCTGGGAGAGAACATTGCTGTTGCTTCATTTATCCAGAGCATATGGAGTACTTTTCAGAAGCAATATTGGTAGTAACTTTGGAAAAGCCTTGTTTTCCACAACAATGAAGGAGGATACGAGATCGCAGTTGCCTGGTAGACCATAAATTTATGTCAGGTGTGAAGTTTTGATCCAGCATTCCTCAAGAGAAATTAAACAGCTCTATAAGCACCTCAGGCAGAGGACCAAAAAAGAACTTTGGTTGAACAACCATATGGTGGATGGAAAGAGTGTGGAGCTCCCAGCAATTTGCTGATAACTATGACATGCATGGATTCTTTAGCACTGTTAGGGTAATCAATAGTTCAACCTTCCATAGCCCTAATCTATTAAGAGGTAAGAACATGAATGTTTTTTAAGGAGAAAGGCAGCAAATATTTGCTTGAAGAAACACTTAAAACCTTGTCAACTGTGATTTCATCCTAGTCATGGGCACCCTTGACTCTGTCAAATAACAACCTTTTCGGATCAGCCATGCTATCACTACGGATCAACAATACAATACAATACAATACAATCAGTTTTATTTGTCACTTGTACATAAAGTGCAAGTGAAATGAATTTACCAGCTGCGGTACAATGAAAAAGAACACACAAAAACACAATTAAAATTTAACACAAACATCCACCACATCATTCATCACTGTGGTGGAAGGCACACAATTTGGCCAGTCCTCCTCCACTTTCCCCCGTGGTCGGGACCTCGACCCTCCGCAGCCGCCGCTGCGGGCATCCAGATGAGTGAAAGTCAAGGTAAGTCCTGAATCGGTGCTTCCCCACCGGAGACCGTGGCTTCAGATTGGTGTGGGCCGCAGGCCGACGTTCGAAGATTAAAAGTTCCCGCCACGCCGCAGCCAGAAGCATCGTAGACTGCAGGGCCGGTGGTTGAAGCTCCCCTCCCGGGGTCCCTGACGAGGGACTCCGCTCCTGATGGTATGTCGCTGCCACGCCCGTGGTAGAAGTAGGCCGCGGGTCGGCGGTGGCAGCTACTTCTCCTCCCAGGTCCCCAACAAGGGATCCCAGGCTGCGGACGCAGTGCCAGCTGGAGTTCTGCAGACCGCGGCTTCATGCTGCCACGGGCCAGCAAAACGGAGAGCTTCCCTCCGGCGAGCCCCGGCGAGGGCTCGCCCACTCCAAGTCGAGAGTCCACGCTGTGCCCGCGGCTGAAGCCTCAGGCGCGTCTCCGGGAAAGGCCGCACTGATCCTTGCTGTTAGGCCACGGGGGAGGCGACATGGAAAAAGTTGCCCCTCTGTGGAGGAGGCGATCAAAGCGGTTTCCCCCTTACCCCCCCACACCACCCCCCACACAAGACACACAAAGAAACATACATTAAAAACATACATTAAAACATACTAAAAACACAAAAAGTAGAAAAAACTGACACGCTGCTGGCAGGCTGTCGGCTTGCAGCGCCCCCACCGACCAAGAAGTCAAAATGGCCATGTCCTTTCTAAAAGCGTACAGGACCTTGCGGTTTGACAGTGGCTATTCATCTACAAAGACTTTTAGTCACAAATCTACAATGTCAATACCCACATCTGGTAAGAGAAAGATGTACTTGTACTTCAAGAAGAGAAGATATCAGCAGGAACATTACAATTGTCTAGAATCTCGCTGGAATTACTGAAAAAAATATATTAACAGTTTTCACCTTTAAAACTTGTGATGAGTATAAATAAAAATGAATTGAACCTTTGCCTGGTAGATTTTTGATGTTTGTTATCCTGGATCCCAAATGAAGAATGTTCCATGAGATTTAAGTATAAGTAATAGGCTGGGGACCACTATTCCAACATGAGTTTTACACCTTTAGGAGAGGACAACAACAATTAGAGATTTTTAAGACTGAATGCAATAATCTACAAACAACAAAATTATATCACAATATTATATACTTACAATGTGAGTGTTGATGTTATCTGCTGTGCTTTATTTAAAAAAGCCAAGACATTTAAGTGGCAGATTTGTATTTAACATTGCCCTACTCTACAATCAGATGGGAGAGTATTAGTGAGAACAATTTTAAAAAGCACTCAGATTCTTCATAAATAACCTGCATTTTTTATGCTGAGGTGCCTTAATAATACCATTGACGTTAATAAATGTGCTCTAGATTTTCTAAAGAGTGGTTGAAAGGTGAGCACACACCTCTCAGTATGAAATTTGATAATAATTGGTACATATAATCAAAATATTAATTGCTGGTCCAATTTCTTTTGACCTTGACATCGTGATTCCATTCATAAATTTTTGGACTGGATTACAAAATATTAAAAAAATAAAATGGGATTCTGATTAAGATATACTATACACCAAAAGATTTGCCACTATTATTATATGATAGTGTTTCTTTTTAATTCCTAAGAAATTGCATGATAGAAAATAAATATTTTCACTAGCTAGCTGCATGTGTATTGCAAAATGTGGCATGCACCAAATTAAGACGTTTATGTAGTTGTAAGTACAAACGCTGGCTATTCCATTTTACCTTCCCTCTCTTGGGAACAAATAGAATGTTCTGTTCAACTTGAGCAGCTGCCCAGAATCTGCATATGGTTTACATAAGAAATTTAAGCTAGTTCTTAGAATAGACAAAACTTATTGCATATAGAAACATAGAAAATAGAAAATAGATGCAGGAGTAGGCCATTCGGCCCTTCGAGCCTGCACCGCCATTCAATATGATCATGGCTGATCATCCAACTCAGTATCCTGTACCTGCCTTCTCTCCATACCCCCTGATCCCTTTAGCCACAAGGGCCACATCTCACTCCCTCTTAAATATAGCCAATGAACTGGCCTCAACTACTTTCTGCAGGAGAGAATTCCAGAGATTCACCACTCTGTGTGAAAAATGTTTTCCTCATCTCGGTCCTAAAAGTTTTCCCCCTTATCCTTAAACTGTGACCCCTTGTTCTGGACTTCCCCAACATCGGGAACAATCTTCCTGCATCTAGCCTGTCCAACCCCTTAAGAATTTTGTAAGTTTCTATAAGATACCCCCTCAATCTTCTAAATTCTAGCGAGTACAAACCGAGTCTATCCAGTCTTTCTTCATATGAAAGTCCTGACATCCCAGGAATCAGTCTGGTGAACCTTCTCTGTACTCCCTCTATGGCAGGAATGTATTTCCTCAGATTAGGAGACCAAAACTGTATGCAATACTCCAAGTATGGTCTCACCAAGACCCTGTACAACTGCAGTAGAACCTCCCTGCTGCTATACTCACATCCTTTTGCCATGAATGCTAACATACCATTCGCCTTTTTCACTGCCTGCTGCACCTGCATGCCTACTTTTAATGACTGGTGTACCATGACACCCAGGTCTCGTTGCATCTCCCCCTTTCCTAATCGGCCACCATTCAGATAATAATCTACTTTCCTGTTTTTGCCACCAAAGTAGATAACCTCACATTGATCCACATTATACTGCATCTGCCATGCATTTGCCCACTCACCCAGCTTATTCAAGTCACCTTGCAGCCTCCTAGCATCCTCCTCACAGCTAACACTGCCCCCCAGCTTCGTGTCATCCGCAAACTTGGAGATGTTGCATTCAATTCCCTCGTCCAAATGATTAATACATATCGTAAATTGCTGGGGTCCCAGAACTGAGCCTTGCGGTACCCCACTACCCACTGCCTGCCATTGTGAAAAGGACCCGTTTACTCCTACTCTTTGCTTCCTGTCTGCCAGCCAGTTCTCGATCCACATCAATACTGAACCCCCAATACCGTGTGCTTTAAGTTTGTATACTAATCTCTTATGTGGGACCTTGTCGAAAGCCTTCTGAAAGTCCAGATATAACACATCCACTGGTTCTCCCTTATCCACTCTACTAGTTACATCCTCGAACATATCGGTGAGTTGTGCCGAAGGACCTGTTTCCACACTACATGACTACATTACTAAGTGGCAGCAATGTTTGGGTGGTTCCTTCTCAGTTCAGATGAAAGATCTTCAACCTGAAAAGATAACTTGTTTTTTTTCCACAATCCTGCTCCCAATGCTTCCAATCCTGCTGAATCTTTTCAGCAATTTCTGTTTTGAAATGCAGTTTTCCAGCATTTGTAGTTAGTTTCATTTCCATCTATAGTTGTGTTTATTGAATCTGAACCATTTCATTGCTCCTATTACTACTTCCCACAGTGGCTGTAAGTATCCTGTACTACATACAACTTATTATTGCTGGGCCACATTAGTTTGAGATCACTCAAGGGCTCAATATTTAAATTATAATCTTCCTGATCAGATCTTTTGTAACCACTAAATTCTCTATACTAGGGTGGCCATAATAATGACACTTCCATCAAGGAAGTGATATCAAGCCTAGTAATAAACCAGAGCAATCAAATACCCACAGCAGTAGTGTTAACAAAGCTCTACTTAGCCAAGATAAAAATAATATAAGCGGGGGGTGGGGGCTGTACAAGGAGATGGGAATAGGAAAGATGGAGTCACAGTGAACAATCTATAAAAATAATAGTTACTGTCAAGGAAGGAACTTTTCTAAAAACTGCAATATTTAAGATTACAAAGAACTGTAACACGCAACTGTTACAATTAAAATCATTATTTTGGGTTTACTTGTAGGGTTTAAGATTGGCTTTATTATTGAGCCAAGGTCATTTGTCATGGCAGCTTCTTTGCCTGTACGAACAGATAACCAAGAAACTTAAAGTAACAAAATAGATGTATGTTAGGTTCTATAAATTAGGGCATTCTGAAGTATTTTATAACTAAGGAGGAACTTCTTCTTCTATCGTGTGGCATGCACAGCCTAAAGTTGTTGGACAACTTGTTCAGCATTCAAAATAGTCCTGGAGGAAATGAATTTATGTTCATTTTTTATGTAATTTGTTTAGATTTTAAATCACCAGTCACAAATAGATTTGAAACCAGAAGTGAAAAGTGTTTGGGACTTAAGGTTTAAGAAGCAACTGCAGATGCTGGAAAAATCGAAGGTAGACAAAAACGCTGGAGAAACTCAGCGGGTGAGGCAGCATCTATGGAGTTTATCTAGGGACTTTAGGTGGGGTTTTTTTAATAAGCAACATAAATACGCAGTAATCCACAACTGTGGATGTCTACAAGTCAGTTAACATTTGTAGAACAGAAACATAAGTTTTCTCGATAAAAAAATCTGTCTTCAACTATAAGGCAGATTTTTTGGCTTTTGTGAGTAAAAAAAACTGGCACAAGCAAAATTATCAAACTCTAATGTTTATCTTTGCCATGTGTTGTCAAACTTCATTTTCATTTCCTTGATTTCATATTTCTCCTATAAGTGCCTCCACCACAGTGAGGAGGTGCCTGGTGAACTCACTGTGGTGGATGTTAATTTGTGTTTATTGTGTGTTTTGTTATTTATTATTATATGTATGACTGCAGGCAACGAAATTTCGTTCAGACCTAAAGGTCTGAATGACAAATAAAGGAATCTAATCTAAATGTATTTCATTTCTGCTCAGTTGGACAAGGAAAATACAAAAGATAGTATATTATAGTTAAATGCACAAGAAAAGTTGAACAAAGACCAATTGATCTAAAGGAGTAACAAGTTCAATGAAGGATAACTGTTTTCAAGTAAATCTGAATGCAAGAAATACATTGGAGATTTGCTCACAAAGGCATTTGGAGTAGTTTGATGCACACAAGGTCACCTTCACTTGCAGGTTGGGTGAGGAGAGGAGAAGTTGTTTCCTCAGCTCTGTTGCTTTTCCCAATCAAAGATCTATCTGTGATCTTTGCTTCTTCCTCTATAATCTTTGCTTCCAATGACTGGATGTTGGGCGGCGCGCATGCGCGCGGGTGCAGCCCAGGCCCCGGGGTGAAGGAGCGTGTCGCTCAGACGCGGGGCTGCGCATGCGCGTCCGCCCTGGCGCGCGCGGGTTGGCGGTTGGCGGTTGGCGGTTGGGGGTTGGCGGTTGGCGGTTGGCGGTTGGCGGTTGGCGGTTGGCGGTTGGGGTTTGAATGTGCGCGGGTGGCCGTGGCGGGAAGCTGATGACGCTCGCCTCCACCCTCCACTCCACTCCACAGGTGGGCAGTGGGAGCTTGATGGTAGGTATGAACGCACAGGACACTGCAGATGCTGGAATCTGGAGCAAATATTTGTGTTTAAAACCCCGCTGGAGGAACTCAGCAGACCCAACAGCATCAGTATTGTTGTCACCTGTACAGTGAAAAAACATTGCATGCACAACAACGCAACACAGGTGAAGCAGAGAGTGAAATGAGGAAAAAAATACCAGCATGCAGAATGTAGTCTTACATCGAAAGCGCACATAAATAAAAGTGTTGGGCTGCTGTGAGGTAGGTTGGAAGAGTGACCACACACTTGGAAGACCTGATGTGAACTTCTGAGGAAATGGAAGCATTGATGATGTGCTGCCTCTGAAATTGCATCCCTATCATCTCGATCCACAACTGAATCAGACTGAATGAAGGGTCTCGACCCGAAACGTCACCCATTCCTTCTCTCCATAGGTGCTGCCTTTCCCACTGAGTCACTCCAGCTTTTTGTGTCTACCTTCAATCTAAACTAGCATCTGCAGTTCTTTCCTACACAGATAATCAGACATGTGCAAGCCTCGTAGTCTTGGAGGGGGGGATGCTCCTCAAACTGCGGGGCATCTTGGACAATACAGCTCACCTCTTCCATGACACACTGGTCAACCTGAGGAGCACCTTCAGCAACAGACTGGTTCCATCAAGAAGCAGCACAGAATGCCACAGGAGATTCTTTTCCCCTACGGCTATCAAACTATAACTCCTCCCCCCTTTCTGTCATGGGGTAGACTTGCTCACCTCCCCAATCTTTGTACATCCCCAACCCTGGACTTTCCACTCAGCACTTTAATTTCATGTATCTTGTGTTTTATGACTGTTGGCAGACCAATTTCCCTCCTGGGATAAATAAAGTTCTATCTTATCGTCAGCAAATTTAAAGTTGACATTAGAGTTGTGTCTGGCTGCACACTCATGGGTATATAGAAAGACTTGGGCATGGACGCAGACCTGAGGTGCCCCTGTGCTGGTGGTCAGTGAGGAGGAGGTGTTGCTAATTTGTACTGATGGAGGTGTGTTGATGAGGAAGCCAAGGATTAATTTGCACAGGGACCAGCACAGACCCATTTCCCCGAGTTTGATGTTAAGTTTGAAAAGGATCATGCTATTGAATGGACTACTATAATTGATTAAAAAAAAAGCCTGACCAACATGTTCTTGTTGGCCTCGTGATCCAAGCAGAGAAGATCCAACAAGATTGCATCCACTGCCAAGCTGTTGTGGCGATGGATAAATTGAAGTGGATCCAAATCCTGTCTAAGGCAGGCATTGATGTCCATCATAACCAACCACTCAAACACTTCATAACAATGGGTATGGGTACCACTAGTTGGCAATAGTTGAGGCATATTCCTTGCTCTTCTTGTGTACTGATATTTTATGGATGTTTATTAAAGTAGGTGAGGTTCTTGGACTGTTGTAGTGAGAGATTGAAGATATCTACAAAATCTCTGGCCAGTTGGTCAATGTGGATTTTATGAACTTGGGTTGTCTGCAGCTATGCTGGAATACTGGCAGGAAGTGCTCTCCTCCACCTGTGCACTTCAAAAAATGAGTGTGGAGTAAGTTACCAAGGCAATGTGCAGATGCTACCGGTGGGAGCTTGTGTTGGTAGTGCTGCTCTCGTACTAGGGTGAGATGTGGCAGGCATGTTTGTTGAGTGCATGCCACTGCTGGGGACCATCAGTGGCTGTTCCACATGTTACATACTTGCCAAATCCTATGTTCTCTCATCACCTGTTCAATATGATGGAAGATACTACTTTTCCTTCCCTGTTCTCCCCAGCTGTGTAATTTCTCAATGCAATTGCTATTGAACTTGCTTCAATCTTCACAGTTTCTGACCCAGCAATAAACAGGCTGATGTTTCTGGCACAGCAGGTAAATATACACATCAGAATTACTCCATGTAGCACTGATTCCATGAGCATTCTCATTCCTAGAAATACAACTAGTGTGCTAAGTGAATTATCGGTGTACTTACCTCCATCTATGGATTATTGTCCATTCTTCTTGTACTTTTGCATGGTACATCTAGACACATTTTTCTCAAATACATTAAAGAATTTTTTTGTCTCACGATCATTTGCATGTTAGGTTTGAGTCTTGAATGATCTAAAATCGAATTTGAATTTCCATGCTGTTTTAGTGGAACAAAATGATACTGTACCGAGACCAAAATGTGAAATTTTGCTGCTAATGATAGGTTAATCTTTGCTCTCAGTTGTAATTAAAATAATTCCTTGGGAGGCGGAGTTTATTTTAAATGCAGCATATTTTACAGCTCTAATATATTATCATTTGACAAAGAGTCTTACAAAATAATATAGATGTGTACCATTGAGTGAAGAAATATCCTGATCATTCGTTTTGCATATTATATAATACTTAAAGGATCCGAGGAACAACAAAAAATTGTCCATGGCAAATTCTGGATTTGCACTTTAATTTGCAATGTATGATGGGGAAGGTAAAGTTAGAAGTAAAGAACATGAAAGTATCAAAATGATCGTACTGGTGTAATAGAAATTAATAACAGTAAAATGTTTTAACTAATTTAGAGACTGTTGTGACTATTCCAATCAAAATTGCTGAGACCAAAGGTGCAAAACATAGAGAAGAAATGGAGGTATGTAAGCTATTTTTTAATGCTATTTTTCGACTAAGATTTTGGCTTTCTAAGCTTTGGTAAACTATTGGTTAAGGAAGAACTTCATGCAATCAGATAAAATATATAACATCTAAATCACATCTTAACAGCAATGGCACCAATGTACTGGAGTAACTCAGCGGGTCAGGCAGTATCTCTGGAGAACATGCATAGTAAACGTTTCAGACAATGATTTGATCACAGAATAATTCAATTTATATGTACAATATGTTCACCGTCCATCAGTTGGTCATCATACCCGGCCTCATCATACTTCCCAGTAATTGGTCATAACCATTCAAGATATTCCTCTCCAAGTACACATGTGAGTACTGTTTTTATGTGGTATGTGGTACCACCCTTTAGGCAGTGAATTCCAGACACCTACCATTCTCTGGATGAAACGATTTTGCTTGGATGAAAATGTCTTTAAACTAATTAGCTCTCATTAAATCACATAATGCTGATTTTTTTTTCAAATTGGCGATTATGTCTTTCCAAAGAGTCACTTCACTTAGGTAGTGCAAACAAAATTCCACCTGAAAAACTTTAACAAAAAATTAAATGGTATAATGAACTTGTGTGCAATATCAAGCACAAAAGCAGGACATTTGGCCTCAACCATTGGTACACTGACAATTAATGAGGTAAATATTTTCTAGCCACCATAAATTCTATATTTTTCAGGGTTTTTTTTCCTTTCTCCATTCCAGATAATTAATTTTGGACTTCATTTAATTTAATTTCAAAAGTTCCTGTATGTGAGAGACCAAAGGAACAAACAAAATTCTCATTATCTCTAATGAATGAGGCTTGGAGAAAAAGTACAGTGGGCTCAGCATCTGAATGAAATAGTTTATTCTGATATTTTTTTCCTGTTTGTGTCCCATGTTTAACAGTTTTTGATTAAATATCAATGTTAACTTTTAGTTTTTCTCTGTATTAGTTTGAACATAAAAGCAGAAAAGATCTAATTGGGCTGTTGTGATGAAGGAATACTGTTTCTGATTTATTTCCACCCCTTAGAAGCAGACCAAACAAATCGGAAACATTAATTTTGGTTCCTTGCCTTGTGTGCTTGACTAGACTGAATGTTTCTAACATTTGTATTTGTTTGGTATTGTGTAGTGTTCAGTTTCAGTATATGATTCTTGTTCATTGGTTGTTATTTCAGATATGCCACATATAAAGTCATGTTTTGATTGGTTAGAAGCTAAACTTTGCCTAGAATACAAGTAATGAATGTGCAGGAAAGAACTGCAGATGCTGGTTTAAATCGAAGGTAGACACAAAATGCTGGAGTAACTCAGCGGGACAGACTGAACAAGGGTCTTGACCCTAAATGTCATCAATCCCTTCTCTCCGACACCACCCCCAGCCTGCACTACCTTCTAGGTGGCATAGGTTTAAGGGGAGTTGAAAAAAAATTAAAGAGGACCTAAGGGACAATTTTTTCACACACAGCGTGGTGTGAATAAAGAGCGAGCAACCAGAAGAAGTAGTTAAGGTTGTATGATTGCAACATTTCAAAGAAAATTAGACAGGTACGTGGATAGGAAATATTAGAGGGGTATAGGCCAAACAAATGGGACTAGCTCAGGTAAACAACCTCGCATGGAGTAGTTGGGCCAAAGGCCTGTTTCCGTGCTGTAAAATTCCCAATCTAAACTCCCGACTTTAAACATTCCAATCTTTT
Source organism: Leucoraja erinaceus (assembly GCF_028641065.1). Classification (NCBI taxonomy): domain Eukaryota; kingdom Metazoa; phylum Chordata; class Chondrichthyes; order Rajiformes; family Rajidae; genus Leucoraja; species Leucoraja erinaceus. The sequence continues at coordinate 747,519 of NC_073408.1, read as the reverse complement.
GCTAAATTTGTTTTCCCGCTCGGAATGCCTATTTTACTGAAGCTCTAGCACTTGTACATATTGGTGAAATGCCAAGTAATGTTGGACAGCCTCATTGGCCGTTAAAAGAAAAATGTGATAGTTTTTCAAAATCTTTTACTACTGGCTTTGAATTTACTCAGTGATTTTAAAGCAAAAGATGAACAATATGCCTGCATGCCTTGTATATTACAGACTGAATTCACTGAAACAAATATTCAGACCAAACGGCATGCAGCTTTGGCTTCTGTTTCAGATGGAGGAGCTTTCCCTTCTAATTCAGAATCAATGGAAAAACTCATGCATGGTAATAACATACAAAAATGCACCAAACATTATTTTTATATGTCAAATTGATATTACTGCCTTTGAAATGTTTCTTAAAAAACAATTACAACTTTGTATTGTGGTAGCCAATACAGAATAATAAGTAACTAATTCTAAATGGATTGAAACAATTCAATTCCAAAAAAGTCCAAAAATATATTTTTGTTGTTGCAAGTTTACTTTAAAGTAATTCTCTGTTTTTCCATCTTACATATAATTTCTAAGCTTATCTTTTCCATTACTCCCTATTTCTATGAAACTCCTAATCACCCCAATGTGTTTCAAAATGCAATTATTGATTGTATAGGTCCATGGGATGCCTTATGGTCATGAAAAACACCCTTTGAATCTTCTCTACTGACCTTCCTGCATGTAACAAAAGTATTACCCATCCAACATTTGACATTGAACACATAACATAACATTTCTCAATTTTATGCAGAATACCCTTCAATGAGAGAGTGTGTAATTAATTGAATACAAAAGAGACATTAAAAAGCAGAGGATAAAATACTGTAGTTTTACATAAATATAATCTATTAAATATATTATGCAGACTTGCACATGTATAGGCAGTCCACAGGTTATGTGAGAGTTCCACTCCTGAGAATTGTCCATCAGCTGATTTCTCCATGTCAGAAACATACATTTTCTATAGTTACCCATATTGTTCATACAGTTGTTAGAATTGTTTATTTTATTGATTTTTTTATTGCCACATGTAGCAATAAGTAAATTATGTAAAATAATATGTGTGTTATGATTGTGTTTATAATTTGTTTGGTTGTTTTGTTGTTCCGCGAGCATTGCCACTTTCATTTCACTGCACATCTCGTATGTGTATGTGACAAATAAACTTGACTTGACTTGACTTGACTAGCAAGATGTGAAGCTCTGTGTGCTATCCAGGTGAATTATGCCAGAATTTCTCAAGATAATGTGAGAGGAAAAGAAACAAAATGCAGAATAAAGTGTTACACTTATTTTGCACCTTCTCTTTAGCTGTGAGGGCTGCAACAGGATAGTTCAGGAGATCAGGAATTCATCCTTGGCATCTGAGAGATAAATTCAAGTCTGAAAACAGTGGGAAAGATGCTTTTCTTGAATCTAGTGGTATGTGCTTTCAAGCCTCTGTATCTGCTGCCTGAGAGAGGGGGCAGAAGAGAGAATGACCAGGCTCTGTGCGGTTCTTGAATGTGTTAGATGCTTTCCTGAAGCAGCATGAGGTATAGAGTAAGTTGATTTGTGGAGGTGGGGGGTGGGGGGGATGAGTTTGGGTGAGGAGGCGGGGTGGGTTGGATGCTGCAACTGCTTGTGGTCTTGGACAGAGCACTTGCCATATAAAGATATGTGGTGCATCCAGATAGGATGCTTTCTCTGGCACATCAGCAGAAATTGGTAGGAGTCATTGGTGACATGCCAAATTTCCTTAGTCTTGTGAGGAATGAAATTATTTTAATCAATTATTTAAATTTATATAATAACACTACCCTTAATTAAAATACTGGAGTAGATGCTGTAACCAGTCATTCACAAATGCAATAAAATATTTTATTAGTACTAGCTTGAAAAATGCTTTAACCTGTTCACTGCCAAGATTTTGTTTTCACTTGTATACTCGGAGGTGGCACTGAACATGTTAAAAATGTATGAAAGCACATAGTCTGATTTCTGTAAGTCAGGCTATACATTACTCAGGGAGACCCTGTATTTGGAAAATTGTTACAAATTGTACACTTTGTTTTTTAACAGATGTCAATGAAGTCGTTAATATTCTATTGTCTACATATTCAGAAACACTGAGGTAACTATTAATTCAATCAATACAAACATTAATTGATGAGGTTATTCATAGTCTAGCAAATGTTTTCTTTATAATTACGCAAGTCAGAGAACAGCAGTGAATGCCAAGCATGTCCAACAACTAACTACAATCCTGGAAGAAGCCAAGGACATGGAAAGATATCTGAAACAAAAGAAAGAAGGACTCAGACATAAGCTTACTATGATTGCTAACGCTCTTCAAACAGAATGATTATTTTCGTGTTGTCTTTAAAATTAGCAAATGTATGAAATAAGAAGATCTATAAAATTGAACATATTATCTGATGCTGTTTAAATTCTGTTATAATTATTCTGCATTTTGTATGTTCATTGATTTATAATTTACTGCTTATTAATTTCTTTGGGATAAGATTGAAAAGTATTGTAATTGTCAGTGTGTTTACATATGTATTTAATAATTAGACATTAGAATATTGGAATTAACATGAAAACCAAGTTTATTCCAAAAATAATTTATGTGAAAAATAGAAATTCAAGCTATGATCCTTCTCATAAAAAATAAATCAGTATTTCACAAACTTTCAATTGTATTCGTTTTATAATCATGTACTTTCCTTTCTTAAAATATGGTATTTTACTTCAATTTAACTATTTATTACTAGAAGTAAGAAATAATAGTCATTAAATGTATATTACATAACAGAACATAATTAAGTTGCTTCTCCCTTAAATTGTTACTTCATTACCATCTACTTTTTCATAAATCTGTATGACCTTTGGACGGTGCACGGATGTGGCGCCAACGGATGAGAAGCCGAAGTGTAGTGGAAGCCAAATAACCGAATGGAAAGAGGCCGAAACGCCAAATAACCAAAAGCGTACAAAGCCGAAACGCCAACTAACCGAAAGAGTGGGACGCCTAAATGCAAACTAACCAAAAGGGCAGGACGCCTAAAAGCCAACTAACCAAAAGGCTGCGTTGCCTAAAAGCAAACTTACCGAATGGCCGCTCTGCCGAAAGGCAATCTATCCGAAAGGCGGCGTCGCCTAGAAGCCAACGAACCGAATGCCGCTCAACAGAAAAGTCAAATAACGGACATGACGTTGCTGGGGGGGCGGGAGTTGTCAGCTATTGGTTCAGACCCCTGCGTCCGTCATATTACTGTGGAGGGAGATGAGGTGGAGGGTGGCCGTGGGACAGAGGGGGCCGTCCCAAGGGTTGCGCTACTTCAGCCACTTACAACTGCGGGAGGGTGGGGGTCATTTTCCCACACAAGCCATAGGTGACTGTGCAATCTGAACTCAAGCACCAAGTTGTAAGCGGCCGAAGGTGCGCATCCCTCGGGACAGCCCCCACTCTCCCACGGCCACCCTCCACGGGCTGTGGGTCGGGTGGAGCAGAGGTGTGGGATAATGTTCATCCCGCCACAGTGATGTGATGGACGCGGAGGTCTGGACCAATCGCTGACACCTCCCGCCCCCCCGGCAACGTCATGTTCGTTATTTGACTTTTCTGTTGAGCGGCATTCGGTTCGTTGGCTTGTAGGCGACCTACCGCGGGTAGGTGGTATTTCAGCAGAGCGGTAGGTTGGCATTTAGGCGTCCCGCCCCTTCGGTTAGTTTACATTTAGGCGTCCCACCTTTTCGGTTAGTTGGCGTTTCGGCCTTGTTTCCATTTGGTTATTTGGCGGTTTCCATTCGGTTATTTGGCTTCCACTTCTTTGCTTCGGCTTCTCATCCGTCTGCGCCATGTCCGCACACGCCTATGGACACTGAAGATGTAATTTTAGGTTCCGCTTTATGTTGCTCTTCATATGGCACTGGGTTCATTTTGATTTTGTGATAAGGCATTGTAAATGTTGAGAATAATCTAGAAGTGCATCATTATAAAGGCTTTGACAGAGATGACTCTGATGTTTCAATATCATGTTCAGAGACTACAGACCTGAGGAAGGGTGCATACCTGAAACATCACCCATCCTTATTCTCCAGAGATGCTGCCTGACCCGCTGAGTTCCTCCAGCACTTTGTGTCTATTAACGCGGTTAAGAAGGCATGCGGAATGCTGGATTTCATTAGTGGCAGCACTGAATACAAGAGCAGGAAGGTCATGCACCAACTTTATAAAACCTTGGAAAGAGCTCAATTGAATTACTACGTGCAGTTCTATATACACGTAAAATTACAATATATAAGTATATATAGGTTAGAGTGTAGGAATCGTTTATGTTTATTAGAAGTGAATACAAATTAGTGTGCGTTACCTTAGGTAAAGTGGTAAGAAATTTAGAGGGGATTTGAAGGAGACCATTTCACTGATTGGGATGAATGCAGGTTGGCTTGGACCTGCTGGTTGAATGGTTTGTTTCCATACTGCATGACTATCACAACATCTAACATGGTATTCATTTGAAGAGAGGATTATAAATATAATGAATCAGCATATGGCTTGTGAAAATGCATTGATCCCCTATGCTGACCTCTGATGGAAAATCAAGGGACCTTTAGGTAGACCAGGTATCTATTTGGAGGAAGGGCGGAGTCTGACACCATCTCTTCTTTCCTAACCTCACCAGCCCTTTACCCAGTTTTCTACATCTTTCTCCCATCTGGTTCCATTCATACACAACCTACAAGGTCTCAAATCTTCCTACCCACACTGGTCCATCTGCATGCTCATTATCCCTCCCTTTTTAGTTCCACTTTATCACTGTATAAAATTCCAGAATCTGCAGCCCTTTGGTGTCTTCAATTATGACCTTCCAGCCTATTTATCTACCCCCCTCCTTCATATCTGATTCCATCTGCCCATAATTCCCTTCCTCACCTCTTTATACTGATGATCTGTCCTCTCCGCAGGGTCTTGATCCAAAACATTGAATATCTCTGCCTGCACAAATGCTGCCTGACCTACTGAGTTCCTCCAGCAGTTTATTTTTTGCTCAAGGTATGTTGTTGGCCTCTAAATGTGAACACTCCTGTTTTGAAGGGAATTAAATGCAATTTTAATTTAATCTCCAATATTTATAAAAGGTCCAATGCTGTCCAATTATCTTTATAATCTCAGAACTACAGGTACTTATTATGGTGGGTGTGCCTTTATTTATCTCCCAATAGTCAATTATAAATCTCCACGAACCATCTGGTTTATTAACCAGCTATACTAACGAGTTATGTATTAAAGCCACTGGGTGCAGTACTCCCTGTTGTAACACATTTATAAAACCAAGAAGAATTCAGCTTCTATTAGAAACCTTTATTTGTGGCTTTGGATGGTGGCCATCTATGACTACCTCACTCATCATCCAGCCACAGTTGTGATTATGTAAGGCAAAAGCAGAATTCCCCAGTCTGTATGAATGTTTGCCTTGACAGAAACTTACATTGATTTCACCCCAAATTTGCCCATTTGCTAATTGCAGCAATTTACTGAATTAAATGCAAAATTACGTCACATCAGAGCCAAGAATGCGTCAATTTCTGGGTGTAAATTTACTAATGTTGTTGTGGATAACAATCCCAATTTTCAAATCTAAATTTTAGTTCATCAGTTCTGAATATTTCTGTGAATGGTCAGAAACAATAGCCTGTTTAGTTTGCCACAGTTACCCCCAAGGGTGTGCTGAGAGTGGTGTAAAACACTCCAGTATTTCAAAAATATTTGCTAGGACTATCTCTTTCCTTCCACTAGAGTTTGTTTTATGCAATTGCATTTGGCGTTACTTACCCATATAAGAGAGCCTGACACCATCCTGCTCTTAGACCTGGGTCCAGGTGCTGATGCGACTGGGAGTAGCATCGATTGAGTCCATGAAGATGTACAGTACATGTTCTTTACTTTGGTAATAAAGGTCTTTATCTGGGACACATGACAATAAACGCTCTTGACTTAACTTGATAGACAATCAGAATATTTTTTCCAGGGTGGAAAAATCAAATACTAGAGGGCATAGCATTATGGTGAGAAGGGAAAGTTTAAAGGAGACAAGACTAAGTGGGGTCCCTGTCACACATGAGGCTTAGTCCCCCAATGCAATATTCCACCACTCACCCATAGCCCCCATCTGCACAGGCACAGTTCATTTGCCCTCATCCTTAGCACTCTCTTTCACCTCCTCTTCACCCTCAATTTTCTTGGAGCTGTGGGGCATTGTGATGGCCGTGCGTTTGGGACTCACAGCGGGCGCTGGATGCTCCACCCCTCTGGGATCAGACTCACCGCTTTCCGTTTGGCGACATCTCTGACTCCAAGCCAGGCTGCTTCTGGTCCCTCCAAAAATTGTGTCCGGTTGGAGACCGCCGCCGGCCATCCTCAGCTCCAGTAAAGAAGCAATGACGCAAGAAAGGGTGGACCGTCCCGGGGATTGACAGAAGAGACTAATCCGCGCGGTGTTGACTGGCAGGAGAGGAGATCGATCTGCGCTCGCGCAGTTTTTACGATTTTTAAACCTTGCTAACTTTTACAATATACTACCGATCGGAACGAAACTTGTTGCACTCGGAGCACAGGAGAACAGCGAGTGAGCTGACGAACAATCAGTGCTATCCCGTACCATTTTTGCGCAAATAGAAAAAACGCACAAACCGGAAGAGCACAAGATCAGAGTTTTAGTTACCAACCGAGATACCCCACCCTCTCTGCCCACCTGTCTGTCTTATCGATAGGACGTATACCCCTGAATATTCAGTCCCCAGCCCTTGTCCTCTTGCAGCCATGTCTCTGTAATTCCCACAACATCATACCAATTTCTAACTGAGCCTCAAGCAGCATGTCCGAGTCTGACTTTTATTTTGACATCTGCAGTTACGTAATCTTTGAGCGATTACTGGTGCTAGTCTTGTCGCAGTGAAACCCGATTCCAAACGAACAATTTTCTAGGGTGTTCGGTCAGGATTTTCGATTAAATCTTCGCAATTGCACAGAATGATTACCTTAGTGAAAATGTCACTGCAGTTGTTTTGGATTATAATAGAAGACATTGTAAATTTAACCACCACGGCTTTAAAGGCTTTTCCAGGTGAGAAATTCTTAAAATAAACTTTGATCCTTCCTTCGTAAAGTTCTTAAAAGTGTTTATTGGTTTATGTATTGTATTTTGGAGTATTTTGTTTTTCTTGGTCCAGCAATTATCCTTACATCTGAGAAGGGTGAATCCTGGTGCACTGATAATCGCATGTGAATGCTGCGACGCTCTCGTTAAATCAGTTTAACTAGCGCACTAAAATTAGTTAAAACGGGTAATAAATGTATTAAGGAAATTCGATGTGACAATATCTCGGTGGTAAATATGTAATAATAAGCTGTACGACTTGAAACTGTATTGGCAAAAATGTTTCTATTAAGCCTTATCACGGAGAACTTTCGGAACGTCCTTGGAATGGCAAGTGTGTTTTAAAGTGCGTTTCCATGAGGATGGAATTGGGGATGTTGGTGAAAATACGAAATGTATATTGTCTTAAGTTGTCCAGTTATCTTCCTTGTCATAGCTTGTGGACATAGGTTGTCATACATCACCTCTCACTTTTGAAAGTCAAATAGAGAGGCCATTAATTGCTCCACAATGCCCACATCCAGTGAATAAATAAAAAGAGAAATTAGTTAGATCAGGAAGTTGGATCATTCTTATTAAAAGTTTCCTTTCTTATATTTTTTTTATAAATGGAACAAAAAACTCCAAATAAATATTGTGCCAAAAACAGACAAGGTTGCCATAACCGCTCCCACATCTTTTTCTATCAAATTAAAAAAATATTGCATGCTGACTATGATAGAAATATTAAAATATTTTACATGACAAATTGAGGAAGTTTGTTTTTCATTTTCAATAATGTGTAATGAAATGTGTTACATACAATTTTTAACAGAACCTAGAATTTGACGAATAAATGTGGAAGAGAAAAGCTATAATCTGTTTATTCCTCCCAACAAATCATACACTTGTCGATTTAAAAACCTAATTTCTATGTGCACAAAATGGTTTGCATTATTGACGAAATAACAATCCTGAAACGTGACTGGCACTCGATACATTATGATTTGTAATTAAAAAAAGAGCTGAACAACTAAGTAGAAGCTAGTTCTGTATTTTCTTCATAAAATAATGATTTTTCTATTGAAAATGTGAGCTCAAAAGAACAGAAGCAAATGAATCATTTATGTTTTAAAGCTTTAATTTGAAAGCTGCATGACGAGAACAGGCACAGCAGTTAAGTCTCAGTAATATCTGGGCTTTTATCTTGACAGAATTGGAATTGGTTCACATCGGAGGCGGTGACATTAAAATTCCAACAGTATCATTTTCATCTCTGTATACATTATAGACATGGCTCGGGTTTTGTCGGCCGGCGGTTTTCAACATTAGGAGAGGGAAGACTGCAAGGTCGAGAAAACTAGAGCTCGTTTTACCGAACATCCTGCAGTATTTAACGGCAAGAGTACAATTCCTGCCGGAGGCAATCCGATTGACAGGCTTCAACCTCTCATGCTGTAAGATATTACGGCTTCAGCATGTGGATAAAAACAAGCACAGGTTTTCAGTACACATTGTTGCCTGTGTGGGTATTCTTTATTTTGCAAATGTACACTGCGCATATTCACACATATTCACGATACTGATGAGATAATGAATACATCACATAACACAAATCATACCATTGTGGTACTCAGTTCTTAAAGTTACAGTTACCATTATATACACTACACAGGCAGATAGCCTTCTCAACATTTACAAAGTCTATGACAATAGATCGTTGGATTGGAGGAGCGAATGAGATTAAGGAGGGAGGGAGCACCGATTGCGCTTCGAGCGTCATCTTTGGGAGAGGTTCTCAGTCGTGAATTTACCTTGGATTATGGTGGTGGGAAAGGGGAACATCTAACGCTTCCTTATTCCAAGGGTGGGGTAATGGTGGTCTTGGAGGACCTCTGGCGTTGGGTAACGGTGAAGCAGATGCCATTTAGGAGGTCAGACTGTAAGGAGAAAATAGTGAGTTGAACCTCAGATTTACACGGTAGGTTGTTGTTCGGAGAAGCCACTTCCTTCAGTAATAATTACCTGATTTCACCTGGGATTTCAATCACGTGTTTTGTATAGAAAATATAAAAGCAACCAGTTCCAGGTCATTTTGCATCACTCTAGGAATGTGGTATAATTTCCATGTCTGATAATTTCTGCACCAGATGCATATCATTTGACATATACCCACTTTGTAACATCAGATGATCCTAAACTTCGAACGCTCCCTGCCCACCAAGCTCCATCTCTCTCAGTCTTGTCCTGCCAATTTCTTCTTATGGAGACCCTGATCTCCAACATCTGTTCCAGGGCTCCCGAAGAATGCTTCCCACTGAAGCCGGGACTGCTTTTGACTGATGAGTTTCTCAGTCTGATGCCAAGAATTGACTCTAAGGGAGCAGATCTACTCATGTATTGCTGTTTCAGTAGTCCTTGGGCTATTGCCATTTATTGCAGCAGGCCCCTATTAAAGTAGGTGCCTTTCACAGACGATTCTGCACACCTACAGTGCTCTGTGCTGCTACAACAATGAGTCGAGGCAGCCTTATAATATTGAAATGGCTAGTCCATTTTCAGTAAGCATTTTAACCAAATACTGCTTGTTCTAGTTCCATTTAAACCAGAAGTGCATGAGTCTGACGTCTGGATTTTAACCTCTGACATGAGTATAACTCACATTTGAAAATTAAGACAGATGTTTAATGCTTGCAATGATATATTATCATATTAGAATCATTTCAAACTCAAATGACAATATATCCTGATAACATAGTTGTCTCATCTTCCTACTTTTACTCATTTAAAATAGATTTATAGGGAAACCTCAACACAACCACTAATAGCGTTGTTCATTTGTAATTAAATTCATACAAACCAACTTTTGTTGAAAGTTTGACATTTACCCTGTGGCTAGATATCCTGCTTGCTTTGCCAACTAATTAATCCAATCCAAATGGAATTGACTGAACCAGCACAAATTATCTTGACAATTTAAATGTCAGTTGCACAAAAGCACAATATATGTATGTTTTCCATTATTGTTTGTGCCAGCTGGAGATTCAATGCTTATAAAATTGGCAAGAACAAAATGCCGCTGGCCACGAAACTTTCTTTGAATTAAGATCTTTATCTTTCACAGGCACATTTTAATATGTTATGTATTTAATATACTAAGAATCTGATGAGTGTACATCAGCTTTACATTACTCTGCCCCAAGCTTATTCCTGATATTCTGCACTTATCATAATTTCTGATTGTGTTGTTGCCAAATATTGTTGAGGTTCGACAAGGCATTTTGCGAGTTGCTTTAAGGTTTGCTTCTGATGTGTACTATTGGTTGTTTACAGAACCATTGATCTGTTTAATTTGCCAGATGCAAACTTATGACAAAATTCAGTGTCTTTGTTGTCTACCATCTCCCATTATCATTGACAGTGATAGATTTGCTGATTCTGACCAGGTATCAAACAGTACAATGGAGGACAGTATGCTGTTTCTGATGATATACTGACAGATATTCATGAAGCAAGTGTGGTCCATCTGATGTTGCACGTAACGATCATAGTGTCAGCTATTGTCTTCCTCATGATTGAACCAGGACTAATGCTGGTTGAAGGCAGGGTCAGGTGAATTTTCAGTGAAATTTGTGATTTCAGGCTGTGTGTTTACTGTGATTGGAGTATTCTCGTGTGGAGAAGGGGTGCTAATCTGCAGAAAAATATGAAACATGAACCTACTCCACATTTAGAATCTGCATACTCTCTCCAAGCAATGTTGGTCTCAAGTTTTGAAATTTAATAGTGCCTTCTGTGCACATCCAGAAAAAAAGAGTGTTTCTCATGTTGGGACCCTGCTCTTTTCAAGTTGGCAGATGCATGGCAGATGCAGTTTAATGTGGATAAATGTGAGGATATCTATCCACTTTGGTGGCAAGAACAGGAAAGCAGATTATTTGAATTAAGTTAGGAAAAGAGGAAGTACAATGAGATTTGGGTGGGGGGTACATCCCATTGATCCAACCTGTCAAGCAAAATGTTGTAAGTTTTAACCAGATCTCTGCATTCTACTACACTCGCGAGGATAACGTCCTTGTTGACTCCATTTCTTACACATCAAATGTGCATCCCTGGAACTAATCTAGGAAATCTTTGAAGAACTTTGTGACGAGTGCATCATTTCCCATGTAAGTAGATAAAGTCTGTGCAATATACTCCAGGTGCAATTACACTAAGACCCAGTACAATAATACTTAGTCTTCCTTACACCTGTAATCGAAACCTCCTAACGTAACAGCTAACCTGGCTGTGTTCCCATTGCCTAGCTACGACCACATACCACCACGTGATCTCTGACAGCAGATGTCTGACACAGAGGGTGATGACTCCCAGAAATTGTCCGCTCTGGAGAATGGTAGAGACTAGATCATCGGGTTTATTTAAAGAAGAAGTGGATACATTTTTAAACGATTAGTGAATTGAAGGCAATGGGGAATAGGCACAGAAGATGAGATGAGGTCAAGGGCAGAACAACCATTTAGTCTTGACTGATGAGTCAAACAAAGGATTGTGTAGCCTACGCCTGCTCCAACTATTGTAGGTTTTGCAATGAAGCATATGAACATGATCTATGAGGCCCCCCACCACCCCCACCCCACACAAACCATTCCCCCCCTCCCCCCTATTCTATTACACTTTCCTTCAACAATAAAAGTTTATAATTCAACCATGGAATATGTGAATAACTTCACTTAACTCGTAAGCCACTTCTCAGCAAAGATAGACATTGATGACAAAATTAATTGTTGCCTTCAATACATAGCCTTTGGTTTAGTGAGACAAAGGGAATTTGGGAATCAAGAGCTCAATCCTGCCCCAAAAACGCATGATCTACTGAAGATGATCACTGGTCTCCAAGAAGCTTCTTGTCAACATTATACCACCCATGCAGCCACCGTAAAATTCTCCAAATCCAATAAAAGGACAAATGAACTAATGTCAGTGGCCTCCACCAAGCCAACATCCCCAATGTTGACACTCTAGCCTTTGGGCAGGCCATACCATTCTCACGTCGAAAACCACACGGCCGAAACACAAACTACATTCAGGGATCTCTCATTTAAAGTCAAGTGGGCAGTAAAAAAAGATTGAGGGATGTGCTCAAAGATTCCATCAAAATCCCCTCAGGCTCATGACCATTCAAATTGGAGAAGGAGCAATTGGGATAGTATTGGGAGATCACAGGGTTCATGCATTGGGAGATCACAGGGGTCCTGAGAAAATGGCAAGAGTGCACCACTTCATCAACTATCTATTTACCCAACAAGACACGCAACTACATAAAAGTTAACTTCAACTTCCACCACAGCGGATTCCCCACATTCCTCAATTGATGGAAGGCAATAAAATCTAATCTTCCTCTTTATTCTCTGTGGTCGGGGCAGTTGAACTATTCACAGTCGGGGTGATCGTAGCTCCAGCAGCCGGCGATCCAAGCTCCCGCGTTGGGGCGGTCGAAGCTCCTGTGGTTGGAGCTCCCGGAGTCGGTCTCTAACCAGAGCCCGTGAGCTCCACGATGTTAAAGTCTGCAGGCTCCCACGGTTGGCGCTCCAAGGTCGATGCCCGTCAGGGATCACCAGCTCCGCAAAGTTAAGTCCTGTTGGCTCCCATGGGTGGAGCTCCCGCAGTCGGTTGGTCACCAGCAAGAGGCCGCCAGCACCACGATGTTGGGCCACAGTGTTGACGGAGATATTTCCCCCAACCCCCACCCCCCACATAAAACAAGCTGAAGAACACTAAAACATACATTTAACACCTACTAACAGAACAACAAAGGAAGGGACGAGACAGACTGTTGGCGAGGCAGCCATTACTGACACCACCCAGTGAAAATTGCACACAATACTCCTGTGTGGCCTCATCAGGGCCACGTACAACTGCAATAGGACCTCCTTGCTCCTAAACTCAAATCCTCTTGCAATGAAGGCCAATATGCCATTAGCTTTCAATGACTGATTTACAAGCACACCCAGGTCTTGTTGCACCTCCCCTTTGCCTAATCTGACACCATTCAGATAATAATCAGCCTTCCTGTTCTGGAAACCGAAGTGGATAACCTCACATTTATCCACATTATACTGCATCTGCCATGCATCTGCCCACTATCCTAACCTATCCAAGTCACCCTGCAGCCTCATAGCATCCTCCTCGCAGCTTACACTGCCACCCAGTTTTATGTCATCCACAGACTTGGAGATGTCACATTTAATTCCCTCATCTAAATCGTTAATATACATATATATCGACCGTCCTGACGTGGGAGCTTCGATTGCCCCGACTGTGGAGCTTCAATTGCCCCGACTGTGGATGGCGACTGCCCCAACCATGGGAGAATAAGGAGGAAAGAAGATTAGACTTTATTGCCTTCCATCACAGTGGGAATGTGGGGAATCTGCTGTGGTGGATGTTTATGGTAACTTTTGTGTAGTTGTGTGTCTTGTTGCTTTTTTTAGTTTGGCTGTATGGTAATTCACATATCACTGTACCTTAATTGATCAGATCTTACTGTAGATAGCTTTGTTGTGGATTATACACCATAGAGTGTACAGAGCCACAGTCTGTAGTGTTGTTCTTCCAAAACCACTGTGTGTGGTAAAACTACATCACTTGTATTAATAAAGATGACAAGTTCTAGCACAAAGATGGAATTCATGGCTAATTCCATAACAATACAGCTTTTAAATTACTTAAATGGGCACGTTTAAACTATCAAAAATATGCCAACGTTTTATCTATCAATGAGAGATCATGTTTTTGTTATTTTTCAAATCTTAGTGCTTACAATCACAGAACGATATGAAGAAAACACTGGGCTGTGAAAATAAATTTTACTTTATCTGCAAAAATCTGTGTCTTACAATGATTTTGTTTTAATGGACATCAGCCATATAGTATCAATGTTCTGTGTTTATACATCACTTCAAAGGTCGTCCTGTTCTAAACTATATTTTCTTAGTTTTTAGGCAGCTGCTTCCGAATACACAGAAGACAACGGTATACTATTCCAGGGTAAAGGGATTAGAGAGTATCAGCCCTCTGCTCAAATCCATTGATGAAACTCCAGAACCCATTTTAGCAAATGTCAAAGGGGACTTTCCCAAATGGTTAAGGGGAAATCTGCTGAGAAATGGGCCTGGGAAGTTCGAATTTGGAAATGACAGGTAGGCACATTTTCTTGCCCATGTTGTATTGCACAAAATACTGTCAGTTCCACAAGATGCTTCACTGCCTGGTCGAGCAATTTAGTTTAGTTTGGAGATACAGCATGGACACAGGCCCACCCAACTGTCTTGCTGTCATGATTCTCCCATTCTTCATGTGGTTATTTATAATTGCAGGGTACAAGAATAGTAGGTATGGAAGGCAGATAGAATTTATTTCCAAATGAACCTATCCTTTTATGCTTCTAATTGAAGACAACTCAGATAGAGTATATTGAAAAGCTATAGTGTGTGGGGAGCAAGGTTTGTGAACTTGAAAGAAAATCAATACTTTGTCAAATTTTTGTGACAAGATACAATCAATACTTTGTCCAAATTTCAAGATTTCTAAGTAGCAATGTTTTACCTACTCACTTACTAAACCTGGTCTATTCTCATTTTAGATATAACCACTTGTTTGATGGCATGGCCTTGATGCATCAGTTCAGAATTGATGCTGGTATTATAACATACATGAGCAAGTTTCTACACAGTGATGCATACCGTATCAACAGCACACATAACCGAATCATGGTATCGGAGTTTGGAACAGTAGCCATGCCGGACCCATGTAAAAGCATTTTTGAACGCTTCACTAGTCGATTTAATATATTGGGTAGGTGTCAAATATATCCATTTAATTTGTCATTGAAACCTTGGAACGTCAAGCTTAATGTTTACTTCAAATAACGTTTTGTTTTAAGATGCAACAGATAATGGCTCTGTGAACTTTGCATTGTACAAGGGGGATTACTATGCTACCACAGAAACTAATTTTATCCACAAAGTGAATCCACATACCCTTGAAACAGAAGAAAAGGTAAGATTCACTTTATTGGTTTATGAATCAAACTTCATTTTGTGAAGATTATTTCAAATATGGTAATTCTTTGCTGTTGGAAACAAAACTTAATTCAAACATGATTGCATTTATATTGTAGGACTGGAGTCTCCCCTGCCCTCTATATTTGCTAATGTGACTATTGGCCACTCTCCAGAATTTCTGGCTGAACTTTGTTAGACAATAATTGCTAATTTCCTCATGAATTCCATTATTTGAAGTTGGGATGAGAGCAATCTTGATCTGAGAGCTGATATAGACTCCCGCTTTTCTTTATCCATTCTCACTATGTGTTTCATCTGAAGAAGGGTCTTGACCCGAAACATCACCCATTCCTTTTCTCCAGAGATGCTGCCTGTCCTGCTGAGTAACTGCAGATTTTTGTATCTATCAACAGTATGTATTTCATCCTTTCACTATTCGTATGATTAATCCTCCATTGATCCCATGAGAAATGGCTTCCTGTGAATGATCGGCTCACTTGTCAATGGCCCAGCTGCCAATGTATTTTGGGAAGTGACTAGCACCTCCCCCTTGAGTGTAGTAACTTTCTCAGTGACCCATCTGCCAACATCTGCTGATGAATGACCAGTTCACCCTTCCCCACTAACTGCAGTAACTCTGACAGAAAGCTCTGACTTGTAAGGTAAAGTCTATTGCCAAAAACAATGGAAAAAGAAGCTGTCCCCATCGTCTATCACTGACTCTGTACCCTCCTATCTTCCTATCCAATGTTTGTGCCAGCTAGTTATCTCCATTGTTTTAATGAACGCAAAGGAATATAGGTGGAAGGGGACAGGTTCATGTGGGGCATAGGGAAGAGAGGGGGAGAAAAAGGGAGGTGGTGCTCGGTATTTTTAGGTTCGTAACCTAGAATTGGAGATTTCAATGCTCATACCGTTGGGTTGCAAGCGACCTAAGCAGAATATGAGGTGTTGTTCCTCCAGTGTGCATGTGTCCGCACTCTGGATTACTGTTAATGCTGGCTTGACAGTTAAAATGTCAAAAGACTTCCAATCTGTATGACTCAATGACAACTGACACCTAAAAGCCTTTAAACTACCTGGGGAGTGACTCAATGTGAAATACCTTCAAACTACTTAGGGACTCACTTATTGTGAATCCAATCTCCTTTCTGCCAGAGAAACTGTGAAAGTGAAATATTGGCATTTAAAAAATAATCTATGATGTTCTTTCTAGATAGATTTGACCAAATATATTGCAGTGAATGGAGCCACAGCCCACCCACATTATGATCCAGATGGAACAACGTACAACATGGGCAACTCCTATGGCAAACATGGTATATCTACCTGTTAACAACGTAACCATTCTGTTAATGTCTACAAACATCCTCTGAGAACTATAGAGTTGGCTCTATTTCATGCTTAATAAAACTTTATTTTACATATGAACAGGTGCATTGTACTTTCACAAGTGAAGTTCTTCCTGTCAGCTGGCATTAGTGTAAGAGAGCAAAACTTTTATTTCGTGATCCTCTTCATCCAACTATTCCTAACCCTCACCCTTAACCTAGTAAATCCAACAACTGAAATGTATTGTAAAGTATTAGACTTTTGTGCTACTCTTCTGCTGCAAGATCTTGCATGCTAATATTTTGTTGCAACCAAGCCAAGTAAAATACAAAAACAGATTTTGGCAGTTTTATTTGCAATTGGACATTAAAAAAATTGTGCTTGGGAAATGCATCAGCACCAGTACAATAGAAATGTGTCTTACATTAAAATCGGAATACATTCCAGAAGCTGTAGGTGTAGTCCAGTCCATAACATAGACCAGACATCCCACTGTTGACTCCATCTAAAACGTCATGCTACCTTGGAAAAGGAGGCAATATAATCAAAGGTTTGTCCCATCATGGGCATAAACCCTTTTCTCCCAAAAGTTTGGTTTCCAAGAGGGGATTGGAAAACCATTTGAATGCCAAGTAAGTTGGAAAAGAGTGAGGCAGTGGAAATGGCCATACTTCTCTACATAGCTAGACCCAATCAGCAGAATGGAACAAAAGAAAGAATTGGAACAAAAATTGTTTACTTTCAGTTCCATGGGCTACTTTTTCATTTTCTCTGCTGTACCAATTCTAATTTCATGATTTCTGTTCCAAATGATTTCTTGGATGA
Source organism: Leucoraja erinaceus (assembly GCF_028641065.1). Classification (NCBI taxonomy): domain Eukaryota; kingdom Metazoa; phylum Chordata; class Chondrichthyes; order Rajiformes; family Rajidae; genus Leucoraja; species Leucoraja erinaceus. The sequence continues at coordinate 730,136 of NC_073408.1, read as the reverse complement.
AATTGTAGATTATTCATACCTAGAAATTGGATCACATAATAATGCAATCTAATTTCAGTGAAAAATAAAATGTTTTTTGAAAATCAGAAACTTTGCCCATGGACCAGAAAGTATATGATGTTTGTTCCAATTCTTTCTGTCGATGTATGGGGCCAGGACATTCACAATGAATCCAGCAACCTAAGACAACACATTAACACCATGTGGCCAGTTACCTCAGCTCCAGCAGCGTGGGTCTTGTCTGCATGGAGCTACGAGACAAGGAGACTTTTTTAGTTTAGTTTAAAGAAACCTTTGGCCTACCAAGTCTGGGCCAACCACGATCACCCCATAGACTAACACTATCCTACACACTAGGGACAATTTACAATTCTTACCAAAGCCAATTAACCACAACCCCGTATGTCTTTGGAGCGTGTGGGAAGAAACTAGAGCACCCGGAGAAAATCCACACAGGCCACAGACTCTATACGGACAGCACCCGTGGTCAGGATCGAACCCGGGTCTCTGGCGCTGTAAGGCAGCAACTCTAGCACTGCGCCACCGTGCTGTAACTTTCAGCACATCCTTGTATCTTTTCCTCCATCCACCTGGTAATATCCTCACCTGACTGATCTCGGAAAAGACTGTTTTGGTGTTGGGCATGTGAATACTGTGACATGCCAAACCTACCTGATTGAGTGCAAGTGGGGTTCGCTGCTGGAGGCGTTAGCTTGGGAGAGGACACTGATGTCTGAAGAAGGGTCTCAACACAGAATATCACCCTTTCCTTCTCTCCAGAGATTCTGCCTGTTCCGCTGAGTTACTCCAGCATTTTGTGTCTACACTGATATTGACGCAACTCCAGGCTCATAACCCTTGCCTGACATTTTTCTATATCCACTAACATTGTGGGTGACCTAGCTGTTAACTCCTGAATGCTGAATGCACTCAACCTCTTTGTTCAGTTTCATTTTTAGTTGAGTTGAGTTTAGTCTTCCTGGCTTTTGCTCCAGCAACTCTACGAACTGGACCTGGGTGGGAATGATTACCTTTGCATGCAAGGTACTGGTGAAGTGAGATCAGACAAAGGTTTCTAAGTTGAGAAACACAAGTGTGGATCTAATCGGCTGATTATGCTTTGTGTTTTATTTTGTAGGTATGATGTTTAATATCATTGCAGTTCCTCCACAGATGTCAGATGATGAGGAGACACTTCAGGGAGCAAAGATAGTTTGTGGCTTTGAACCAGAGGACAGCTTAAATCCTTCTTATTACCACAGCTTTGGTTTGTTGTACTTACTAATTGACAGCTGAAAATATGAACCAATATTTTCATCTTCGTGTATTAGGGATGAACTGCAATATTTCTCTCTCATGTTTTAAAACATGTTTTTACCTGTATATAATATCACAACTTATCTAAAATATCACTTCTGTTTATTGTTAAGAATAGCGCCATTTTTGGATGAGCACCTGATCAAAGCATCTGCAGTACCAAATCAATGATGGCAGAAGATAAATAAATAAAAGCATAAGTAGAAATTATTAATAATTTTAAAGATTGCAAACCAGGAGAAGATTGAGGGAGATAAGTTATAAGTGGATGGCCATTACAGAAGTCTCTACATATTATGAAACTTAGTAAAATGATTGATTCAAAAAACAAATTTTGTTATTTTCTTTCCAAGTAGAGGGGGTAAACATGCATTAATTCAGTAATCGTGTATATTTTATTAATCTCCGTTTCAAAAGGATATATCTAATCGAAAACTGGAAGGATATTATCTACTCACAAGGTGGTCAAAATTTCCACCAGAAGCAATTGAAGTTGCATTAAATAATATTTAAAATATACACTGGCTGGCCTGCTGGATTAAGGAGGTGCTTTACAATTTAAAGCTTGAAAAACTTAGGGTCTCTCTCAAAGGCTCTACCAAGACATTCCTAGATACATGGAACCCTTTCTTGGAACTTGTTCACTCTCTCAACTTGTCCCCGGACTCGGAAGAGGACTGAATGCTCTCCACCATTGTTCTGCTCTACTGCAGCTGCTCTCCCCTTAACCCCCCACCCCCTCCCCACACTTATTTATTTAATTACTTACTTATTTACTGTTATTAGTGACCCCCCCCCTTTTTTTTTTTGTTAGTACTTTTTGTTCTGTTTATCTTATCATATTTGTGTGGATGTGTACGTATGTTCCAGGACAAGGGGTCACAGCTTAAGGATAAGGGGGAAATCCTTTAAAACCGAGATGAGAAGGACTTTTTTCACGCAGAGAGTGGTGAATCTCTGGAACTCTCTGCCACAGAGGGTAGTCGAGGCCAGTTCATTGGCTATATTTAAGAGGGAGTTAGATGTGGCCCTTGGGCTAAGGGGATCAGAGGGTATGGAGAGAAGGCAGGTACGGGATACTGAGTTGGATGATCAGCCATGATCATATTGAATGGTGGTGCAGGCTCGAAGGGCCGAATGGCCTACTCCTGCACCTAATTTCTATGTTTCTATGTTTCTATGTATGTGAGTGTTGTTTGTCCCCGTTTGGTTCCGACCTGATTCGGGTGGGTTGAAGGTGGGTAAGGGTAAGGGCTTTGAGGGTCACCTACATACTGTTGCACAATTATGCCTTGACTGTCATTGTCTGGTATCATTGTATGTATGCAAATTGCTGTGAAATTCAAATACAAAGATTTAAATCAAAATATTACACTGGCTGAAACAAAATAAAACAAGTTATGAAAACTATATAAAATAAGCATTGAACTTTGTAATCATATACTTACAGGATTTTATTTTTCTGTGACAGGAATGACCAAAAACTACATCATCTTTGTTGAGCAACCTCTAAAAATAAATATAATGAAAATTCTCACATCCAAACTCAGGGGTAAAAGTCTTGGTTCTTCAATAAACTGGGATCCAGAACTCAACACCATTATCCATGTAGCAAATAAACACACAGGAGAGGTAACTCATTGACATTATACCTTTTACAACATTTTGTTCTTGTTCATACGTTCGGGTATCGGGTATCATTTATGTACCAAAGACTAGAGGGTGGAACAAACTATTCAGTGTTCTGAGATTATACATCTGCTATTACTATGAAGAAGGCTATTCATATTGGGAATTCACTTAAATGATGCAATTAATAAAGTAACAATATCCCAATATTGTCTGCCACATTAACCATATAATCAGCAGTAAGTTGGCGAATGCTTTACTTTCTTCAAGAAGGGAGAACGTTTGTCCCAGGTGGACTATTCTGGCATCATGTGCTTCCAAAATGGCTTGCTCCAACAGGGTGTTGTGATAAGCCTTTCATTGAGTCAGCTAGCTGCTATTCCAGCTAGATAAAAATGTGGTGCAGATGGAGAGAAGGGGAATGGCCAACAAACTTCCCTAACTGCTCTATTGTTAAGTATGCATCTTAACATCAGAAAATGAACATTGAAGATCCTGAAAACACCTTGCTTGTTTCCTGGTTTTGCAGAGGTAGCTAATCTCAGCCAGTATGCCCATCCAAGCTCTATAAATTGTACAGGAGAAAATGAATTAATAAACCTCAGAATCAATCAGCATTGATGTCTATTGGAAAGTTTATGATTGCAGACTTTGTGCATGATTAGGAGTGTTGCTCAAAGAGGAGAGATTCCTGCAGGCATTGATGACCTCCTGTTGTATCATGCTGTTACTGCATACAAGGTGAGATAGATGGCAAGAGTGGGAGAATATTGGATAAAGTACAGTTTCTGGAAGCATCAGAACAAGGTGATATATGGCGGCATCTCACCCCAAATCCATTGTATCATGAGTAAGGCAGAAGCTGGGAGCCACTCACCTGCCAGTATATGTACAACGCCTACAATATTCAACCTCCATACCATGCACACCAAAGTGATCAACTTGATTGGCACCTTATCCCCCAGCCCAATCATTCATTCCCTTTGCCAATGTTGCAGTGTGTGCTATCCACAAAATGCACCAGTTATTCACCAACTTACTTCCTATCCACGTCCTGTCACAAAGAACAAGGGCAGCAATGGTGTGGAAATAGTACCACCTGCAAATTACCCTCTGAATTGCACATCATGCCAACTTGGAAATGATTCTCTGTTCCTTCATTGTTGCTGGATCTAAATCCAACTCCTTGCACAACAGCAATATGGAAGGAGAGAAAAAAAAGAACAGCTGGAGGAACTCAGCATGCCAAGCAGCATCTGTGGAGGGAAAGATCTGTGGACAGATGTTGTGTCAGTTCCTGACTTCTTCTGACTGATGGGTGGGTCTAAAGAAAGGTCTCTGTCTGAAACATCATCATCCTTTAGTCTAAAGAAGGGCAATGACTCAAAAGGCCTGGCAGTTTCCTCCAAGGAGGCTGCTTTCCTCCAGCAGTTTGTCTTTTGCTCAGGTTTCCAGCATCAGCAGTCTGTGGTGTCTGCATTATGCATGGACCTTCGGTTGAAGCATTGCAGCTGTTAAGGAAGGTCTCAAGATCGAAATTCGGGATAAAGCCAGTTAAGTTGCAAAGCTGTTGCATCCCTCGGGGTTGAATTATATTTGAACACTGGTCTTCCTTAATGCTCAGATTGCATTAACATTTCTCAGGTCAGGTGTCACTGGGCAAATGAACCATTGCTCTAGATACATAATTGAAGGAACTTGCAGTCAAATTTCTCCACCATGACCAAATCTTCCCCCTCCCACTCCAGATAAGATGTCTTGAACCCGGGCACCAGGCACGCCACACAACATTTGGGACTCTTGATTCTTCTGGCTTCTCCCCTAACTATACCATCTCCAGTGACAATGAATCTTTTCTTGTCTGCTCTTGAATGGCTCCCTGAACCACGGTACCCTGGTCAGGTTGCTCATCCTTCCTATAACCCCCACACTCATCTGCACAGGGAGCAAGAATCTCACACCTGCCTGATTGAATAGGAACATGCAGCAAGTGCACTACTTGGATTTTAATTCTTATTTTGCCATGGGTGAGTTAAATCTCTACCTTAAAATTCTCTCTCTGGCCATGGGAGGAAAATGGCAGAGGGCCAACAACGTTGGTAAATTCCTCAGTTAAGTGTGGTTGGAGAGTGTTGGACAAGGGAGCTAAGAATAGAGGAACAGACAACTGTGAACCAATAAAGTAATTAACACTATGAGCATACACTTAACTATGTTAGCATTTGATAAATATTGGTACTGATGAAGGAAGATATTTGAATTTTCTCAGGTGACAGGATTATGGAAAATTTAACTTTTATTAAGTATCTTCACGTTCTTTTATAGATCATTCCTTTAAAATATTACACCAAAGCCTTCTGCTTTTTCCACCATATCAATGCCTTTGAAGATGATGGCTTCATTGTATTTGATATTTGCCACTTTGAAAGTGGGCATTTCCTGAAAATTTTAACTCTGCAAAACCTGCAGAAAGATGGGGAAGAGTTGGATGAGGTAAAACCAAACTCTCTTTACACTTTGTTTAAGAAGGAACTGCAGATGCTGGAGAATCGAAGGTACACAAAAAAGCTGGAGAAACTCAGCGGGTGCAGCAGCATCTATGGAGCGAAGGAAATAGGCGACGTTTCGGGCCGAAACCCTTCTTCAGACCCAGTCTTAAGAAGCGTTTCGGCCCGAAACGTCACCTATTTCCTTCGTTCCATATATGCTGCTGCACCCGCTGAGTTTCTCCAGCAATTTTGTGTACCTTCTCTTTACACTTTCCCAGTTTTACATTTGACAGATTTAGAACTAGAAATAATTGCACATTTCAGATGAATGATTATGAATATTGAAAATATTTTTAGAAATAACATTTATTCATTGTGAAAAATAAAAAAATAAATTGTAAGTAGAGAATTTAAAAAATGCAGATGCTGAAAATCTGAAATGAAAATATAAAATGTTGGAAACAAATGTTCACAGAACATGCAGAACAAGATAGGCCCTTCAGCCCACAATGTCTGTTGCAAATATGATGCTAAGACCAACTCTTTTCTGCCTCCACATAATCCATATCCCTCCATTCTCTGCATATCCATGTGCCTATCTAAAAGTTTCCCAATGCTACTAGAGCATCTGCCTCTACCACCACCCCAAGCAGCGCATTCCAGGCATTCACCACGCTTATCTCCTTTAAACTTTGCCCCCCCTCCCCTTAAAGCTATGACCTCTAGTCTTTAATATTTCCATCCTGGGAAAAAGATTCTGACTATCTACCATATCAATAGATGAAAATGTTGTATACTTCTATATCAGCTCTTGCCTCAACCTTCAGCATTCTAGGGAAAACAATCCAAATCTTTCCAACCTCTTCCTGTAGTTAATACCCCTTAATCCAGGCATCATTCTGGTACCCATTGCACACTGTTTCCCCCCCCCCCCCCCCCTATCAGAACTAGATCATGCTCACATTAACAACTCAAAGTGGGGTATATTGCTGATGTAATCTACATGCAAATCTGACAAGCCAGTCAAAAGTTTTAATGAATTATACTGACATCTGTGGACAGAAACATTAATGTTCCACGGTCCTGGACCTGAAATGTTAACTCTTTCTCTTCCAGTCGGTTCTGTTTGACCCACTGAGTGTTTCCTGTATTTTCTGTTTTTTAAGCTAAATTGTATTCTGTTAGTGAACAGGATTTGTGCTGGCCATTTCTTTATGCAATGAAAAGTTTGAAGACTTTACGTAGTTCATTAATGTTGTGTTTGACTGCTTTGTCAGATTGACATTTCAATTACAACAGCAATATATCCCAGTATAACGAGTATTGGCTACTTTTGACCAGTGTACTATGTCAGGCTCAAGCTGTCACATCAAAATGGGGCAAATTATACAACACAGTAACTACACAAAGTGGTGGAAACACTGGTTAGGTCAGCCAACAACAAGGAGGACCAGGGTTAACGTATGACAGACCACCTGGCCTGCTCAGATCTTCCTGCATTTTTGTTTTCATTTCAGATTTTCAACTCCTGCGGCTTTTTTATTTTCAATCATGGACAGATATTAGCAATTTTAGTAGCATACCATTCTTTATAAAGAGAGGAAATCATTGTTGGCAGAAGAATATCAAAATGGGTCAAATATTGAATTAACAGCATAACATAGATATGAAATAGAATATTCATTTTCTGCCAAATTAATATTTGTTATAAATGTAATTTTCTTGCTGTTATTTGGATAAGATAATAGATAATTTTCAGCCAGAGAGTTGTGAATCTGTTGAATTCTGTGCCACAGAAGGCAGTGGAGAATTCACTGGATGTTTTCAAGAGAGTTAGATTTAGCTCTTAGGGCTAACAGAATCAAGGGATATGGGGAATAAGCAGGAATGGGTACTGACTTTAGATGATGAGCCGTGATCATATTGAATGGCGGTGCTGGCTTGAAGGGCCGAATGGCCTACTCCCGCACACATTTTTCTATGTCTCTATGTTTCTATGAAAGGCAAATCATATTGACCAATATGTAGGATGGTTTGAGGCTTTACTATATAAGGGGCTAGCACTGGGTAGAGTACAATGAAGAGTCATGAAACAAGCTGCTGGGGAATTCGACAGGTCAGGCAGCATCAAAGTCCAAATACTTTGTGTCAAAAATGTATTGCAAATATTTTTACAGACATGCTAATCGATATTAAATTATATTCTGTTTAAGATATATAACACAGTTCCAAAAGGATTTCCACGAAGATTTGTCTTGCCTTTGAACATCTGCTCCAACACACCGATTGAACAGAACCTCAATACTTTAACATACAGCACAGCATCTGCCTTCAGAACGACTGAAGGAAAGGCATGTTCTTTATTTGTTACCGGCATGTCAATGTTTTTTTTAATTTGTGCATAGGTTTTTTTTTGTGCAAGTTTAGTTAATTTTTTTAATAAACTGTTTCTTGTTTGTGGTCAGCTTTCTCATGGATGATATCTGAAGCTAAATGTATTCATTTAAATTTAGAGGAAGTCATATTGTTGATCCCTTGATCCCTTGATCCCTTGGCCCTTAAAAAATACCAGGACGCACATTCATTTTTGACGGGAAGTGTGCCAAGCATCTGCTGATGGTAAACATAACAGCCAGACAGTGTAGCATTCAGTAGGAAATCCTCATTCGAGACTTGAGTACTATTCTCCATCTGTGGAATGTTTTTAACTTCCCACATCTTCCCACAACTGAACACAGTCTCAGCAACACAAATAACCTTTGGTCAACACTGTTTAAGGCATAATTACAGTGCCCTCCATAATGTTTGGGACACGTGGCTTCACAGGCATTCGTGATGGCTCAGGTGTGTTTAATTGCCTCCTTAACACGGGTACAAGAGAGCTCTCAGCACCAAGTCTTTCCTCCAGTCTTTCCATCACCTTTGGAAACTTTTAATGCTGTTTATCAACAAGAGGACCAAAGATGTATCAATGAAAGTCAAAGAAGCCATTATGAGACTGAGAAACGAGACATCAGCCAAACCACAGCAGCTTACCAAAATCAACTGTTTGGAACATCATTAAGAAGAAAGAGAGCACTGGTGAGCTTACTAATTGCAAAGGGACTGGCAGGACAAGGAAGATCTCCACAGCTGATGAGAGAAGAATTCTCTCTGTAATAAAGAAAACCCCACAATTTGTCCGACAGATCAGAAACACTCTTCAGGAGTCAGGTGTGGATTTGTCAATGACCACTGTCCGCAGAAGACTTCATGAACAGAAATACAGAGGCTGCACTGCAAGATGCAAACCACTGGTTAGCCTCAAAAATAGGATGGTCAGGTTACAGTTTAACAAGAAGTACTTAAAACAGCAACCACAGTTCTGGAAAAAGGTCTTGTGGACAGATGAGATGAAGATTAACTTGTATCAGAGTTATGGCAAGAGCAAAGTATGGAGGAGAGAAGGAACTGCCCAAGATCCAAAGCATACCACCTCATCTGTGAAACATGGTGGTGGGGGTGTTATGGCCTGGGCATGTATGGCTGCTGAAGGTACTGGCTCACTTGTCTTCATTGATGATACAACTGTTGATGGTAGTAGCATAATGAATTCTGCAGTGTATAGACACATCATTTCTGCTCATTCAAACAAATGCCTCAAAACTCATTGGCCAGCGGTTCATTCTATATCAAGACAATGATCCCAAACATACTGCTAAAGCAACAAAGGAGTTTTTCAAAGTCACAAAATGGTCAATTCTTGAGCGGCCAAGTCAATCTCCCGATCTGAACCCAATTGAGCATGCTTTTGTATGCTGAAGAGAAAACTGAAGGGGACTAGCCCGCAAAACAAGCATAAGCTAAAGATGGCTGCAATACAGGCCTGGCAGAGCATCACCAGAGAAGACACCCAGCAACTGGTGATGTCCATGAATTGCAGACTTCAAGCAGTCATTGCATGCAAAGGATATGCAACAAAATACTAAACATGACTACTTTCATTTAAATGACATTGCTGTGTCCCAAACATTATGGTGCCCTGAAATGGGGGGATTATGTATAAACACTGCTGATTCTTCTGTAAAATGTCTAAAGTTCCTTCTGGCATACAACATTTGATTTCTGTGACTTCTACAGATTTGGTGTGAGTCTGAGAAACTATATGCTGAAGACTTAGTGAACGAAGGTGGGTTTGAGTTTCCACAGATTAACTATGCAAAGTACAACACAAAAAAATACAAATTTCTCTATGGATGTGGAGCAGGCCATGTGGTGATGGATTCTCTCTTGAAGATTGATTTGGAAACAAAGACATTTAAGGTATGAATGAAGTTAAATATAATAGTGCTGTCATGGTACATGTAGACTAATTCATATTTAAAGATCTGTGTTGTGACTTTTTCCTGTATTTTATCTTTGAATTAGCAATCAGACACTAATAAAACTTATGCCATATTTGATGCATTTTCACCAACTATCTCCCTATAATTATGCAACAGTGGAATTTTGCTCAATGGCCATTGTTTCATTATATTCAAACCTATCTAATAATGGAGACACAATGAATACAGATGTTGGAATTTGAGCAAAACACAAAGTGCTTGAGGAACACAGAGGGTCATGCAACATCTGGGAGGAAATGGACGGATAATGTTTCAGGTGAGAACCCTTCTTCAGACGGATCAGTAAAGGGTCCCAGCCCGAAACATCACCTGTCCATTCTGTCTGCTGATGTTGCCTGATCGACTGTATTCCTACAGCACTTTGCTCAAGATTTCAACATCTACAATTCATTGTGTTTCCATTAGAAACATAGAAACATAGAAAGTAGGTGCGAGAGCAGACCACCAGGTCCATCGAGCCCGCACCGCCATTCGCTCATGGCTGAACACTAAACAGACACACTTACCCACAAACAGTAGACACAAGACACAGAACACAAGACACTACCCTCCCCTTTATACCGCTATCACCCCTCTCCACCCCAAGAACCTCGTGATCTCCTGGGGGAGGCAAAAAACCGGATAAAAACCCAGGTCCAATTCGGGAAAAAAATCCGGGAAATTCCTCTCCGACCCCAATCTAGGCGATCGACACTTGTCCAGGAGATCACTCAGGTCTTACTATACTAACCATACCTAGGTCCATATCCCTGCCCTCTCCCCGTAGCCCCTTATCCCCTTGGCAGCTAAAAAACCATCTATTTTAGTCTTAAATATATTTAAAGTTTCTGCTTCCACTGCTCCCTGGGGCAGTGAATTCCATAAATTAACCACCCTCTGGGTGAAGAAGTTCTTCCTCATCTCAGTTTTAAAAGAGCCCCCCCTTATTCTGCAACTATGTCCCCTAGTTCTAGTTTCCCCGATCATTGGGAACATCCTCGGTGCATCCACCCGATCAAGGCCCCTCACGATCTTATATGTTTCAATGAGATCGCCTCTCATTCTTCTAAACTCCAAAGAGTAGAGTTCCAGCCTACTTAACCTTTCCTAATATGTCAATCCCCTCATTGCAGGAATTAATCTTGTAAACCTTCGCTGCACTGCCTCCAGGGCTAGTACATCCTTTCTTAAGTATGGACCCCAGAACTGTACACAGTATTCCAAATGTGGTCTCACTAATACTGTGTACAGCTGCAGCAAGACCTCCGTGTTTTTATACTCAATCCCCCTAGCAATAAAGGCCAAAACTCCATTGGCCTTCCTGATTGCTTGCTGCACCTGCATACTAACTTTCAGTGATTCATGTACTAATACCCCTAGATCCCTTTGCGTTGCATTACAACGCAGCTCCTCCTCATTTAGAAAATAACTTGCCCTATCATTTTTTTTCACAAAGTGAATGACTTCACATTTATTAGTATTAAATTTCATCTGCCAAGTTGTTGCCCACTCACCTAGCTTATCTATATCCATTATTGGAGAAGTCTCCAGCACTTTGTGTTTCTCTGTAATAATGGTTTTGTTTACAATCCCAATCTTCTGAATTTTTTAAATTCCAATCTTTTTGATCATTGCAGGATTCCAAGGCAATATAACATTGTTACTTTCTAATCATTGTCTATCGGTCCACTATCTCCTCCAATTCCATATCTTCCTCTTCAGGTATCCTGTCTTCCATCTGAACATTACTCATACTGGTTCCTTTAGTATCACCAAACTGCTGCCAAAACCTTCTGATAGTCCATTATCATTTTGAGATTTCTCCTCCCAATAATCTCTTGATTGGTCTTTCCAAATGTCTTCCCGCTGACTGGTTAGCACGCAACAAAAGGTTTGCACTGTACCTCAATACACGTGACAATAAATTAAACTAAATTCTGTTAACTTCAGTTCAACAAAATCGTTCTTGCCTTCATCCTATCCTATACTATTGTACTTAGCTACACATTTAGTCCTTGCTAACCATATGTTGACCCCAGTGGCTGGCTATTGGCTTTGCCTTGTAACTTGTCATTTCTAGAACTCATTCTTTAAATCTATGGATGTTTAAGGGTTTCATGAGTAAATTCTGTAAACCCTCCCCCCCACCACTCCCAACCAAAATCCCCCCCCCCCCCCCCCACCTCTTCTCCTGAGTATATCAGGTGATTAACTAGTTCTAAAGCCCTTTGTAAATGTTGTAATATAAATATCTCTTTGTCTTTGACAAAACATCAATGTTTTCTTTATTATTGTGAAGAGGTTTGGCTGAGGTTTATGAATCAAGGTCACTTAACGGACATCATCATTGCTTGAATTTTTTTCTCTCCACAGATCTGGAAAGAAAAAGGCTACTTTCCATCGGAACCAATCTTTGTGCCATCTCCTGATAGTGTAGAGGAGGATGATGGCGTTATTTTGAGTGTAGTCATTTCACCAGATCAGGTAACCAGCATTTACTGTCTTACCTAGCACTTAATTTCATTAGGGTAGGGTACATCTTTAGTTTAGTTGGGCAAGGGTGTTAAGGGATATGGAACCACAGCAGGTAAATACATTTAATTGTCATCAACCACCATCTATTTGAATGGTGCAACGTATTCAATGGTGTGAAGTGCTTATTCATAAGATCATAAGACATAGGAGTAGAATTAGATCATTCGGCCCATCGTGTCTGCTCCTCCATTCAAGCATGGCTGATCTATCTTTCCCTCTCCACCCCATTCTCTTGCCTTCTCTCCATAACCTTTGACATCCTTAGTAATCAAGAACCTGTCAACTCCGCTTTAACAATGCCAAATAATTGGCCTCCACATCTGTCTGTGACAATACATTCCACAGATTCATCACCCTGTGACGAAAGAAATTCCTCCTCTGTCATTCTAAAGGTCTGTTCCCTCTGGTCCTAGACTCTCCCATTACTGAAAACATCCTCTCCACATCCACTCTATACAGGCCTTTCATTATTTGGTAGGTTTCAATGAGACTCTCCCTCATGCTTCTAACCAAAGATCATAGAAGGCTTGCTCTAATAGCGTTGCTTCTAACCTCCAGCAAATATGGGCCCAGAGCCTTCAATTATCCATTATTATTGGTCCTATGAATTTTTGGTTATTAAAGGGGTTTGCAAAATGTACCCAGTTTAACACATGACAAGGCCAACAGTTTCAAGCACCAAGCAACACAATGTAAACGTTACATTTGTTGATGCTGGAAATCTGAAATAAAAACAGGAAACAATGAGATTCTGAGTGAATTGGGATAAATCTATGGAATAATGTTTCGGGTTAATTCTATTTTCTTCAGAATTGCAAAAGTGAGAATGTAAACATGTTTTTACTTGCAAAGAGGACGAGGGGTGGAAAGAAGAAAGGGAATGTCTGTGGAGACCAAGGATGTTCAGGTGGCACAAATACATTTAGTGCTGTGCGAGTGAACGATGAATGATCAGTTGCAATTGAACTCTCCCGAGGAGTGTAAGTAGACGAAGGAGAGAGGGAATCAACATGCAGGAATGATGCCCTGGGACCTAATCTCTCTCACCTGCCCATCCACTCCACCCATATTCCCATACCGCCATTATAGATAACTCACACCAACTAGTTAACCAACCAAGCAGCATAGCATTGGGATGAGAGGGGAAGTGTCGGGTCACTGCTTATCATGTTGTGTGTGGGGGATATTGAGGCCATGGTAGCAGCATGCTAGATTCATAACTCCTACAACTTCCAGTTCACTAATGAAGCTTCATGAAAGATTCTCGCTGTGTCATGCTCTCTGCTGGGAACATGAGCTGTGAATGATGACCTCACCATATTTTCATTAAATCAGTAATTATTTAAAATGCGCGTGAAAATGCAAGGATTAATGTTTCAGGTGTAGCTCTACATCAAAGTTAACTGAAGGAATATATTTTATATAAAACTGGGTTTTAAATTGTTATTGACTTTAATTGTTATTTCACTGAAGACTCTGCTATTGTTTTACAGTGCAAGAATAGCATGATGCTTCTGTTGGATGCTAAGACCTTCACTGAGAGGGGTAGAGCAGAGGTGCCTGCCCAAATGCCATTCGGATTTCATGGTGTATTTGCAAAATGTTAGATTGGATTATAGTGAGTCCACGCTTTGCTGTTACTCCACTTGCTTCACTCTGTTTCTTCACGGGAAATCTACCATAGTTCAAACAAAAGCTTGCAATTTTTATATTAGCAAATAATAATAACATGTTTTGAATTTAGAGCAATGGTTTCCAGTTAAACAACGTGTTTAATGCTCAGCGTGTGTGGTATGGGACACAGAATGTTCATCGCCCAGTGGGGAAAAAAACCCATTGTTAGAGTTCAATTTAAACAATCCCTAAATACGTACCGAACGTAGATTAAAAGGATCAGAACAATAGTCACCCTTTAGAGGAAGTCTGAAAATAGTCTTGAACTTTGTTTCCTCTCTGTTGTGCTAAATAGTCACTGCTGGAATCATATAATATAGAATAGATTGATCCACATCACCTGAGCCCATGTTGATTTAGTGATGAGTGGGTAATTTCCCCCAAATAAATTGTTGAATCTCTCAATGTTCATTCATTCAAATACAAGTTAAATAGATTTCTCTGAGAAAATAATATTTGGAGATTTAGAATCTGATTATCGAGAGTAAGCATGGTGACTCTCGTGATCTTGGGAAGAAACAATGGCTGTGAATCAATAGTTTCCAATATTCTCCATGGCTGAGTATTGTTTTTTGGATCTGCTGTGGAGTAATTGATAGACAATAGACAATAGACAATAGGTGCAGGATTAGGCCATTTGGCCCTTCGAGCTAGCACCACCATTCAATGTGATGGACTGAATGCTGTAATTCAGGGGTCTCCAAACTACCAAACAGGCCATTTTATCCGGCCCACAGCAAGCTCTCAACAGTTCCGTGGGAGGGAGAGGGAGGGAGAGGCCAAGGGTACCCGGCGCGCTGTCTCCCCGCTCCCGGACCTACCCGGCGCGGCCCTTCACTGCACCTGGTCCCCGTACCGGCTGCAACCCGGGGGCGGGGAGACACTGCAAAGATAAGTTATTTCTATTATTGGGGGGAGTTGGGAGGATAAGATATAATCTAAAAGTTAGGACAATGTCTTTTGAAAATGAAGTTGGAAACCCTTTTACACTCAGAGAATAGAAGAAGTTTGGGTAGCTGAGGAAAATGCCAGTTATGTTCAATAAAATATCTATAGATTGACAGATTTGGGTTAAACTG
Source organism: Leucoraja erinaceus (assembly GCF_028641065.1). NCBI lineage: Eukaryota > Metazoa > Chordata > Chondrichthyes > Rajiformes > Rajidae > Leucoraja > Leucoraja erinaceus. Next base: position 715,049 of record NC_073408.1, on the reverse strand, counting down.
TGGTGTGGAGAGGCACAGGCCTGGGGCTTAATCTCACCGCCCAGGGGTCTGGAAGATTTATTGAACAGTGATTGGATAGGACATGAAGGTAGCACTGCTTAATCATTGGTAAAGAATTATTGGGATCATGCTGAAATTGGCTCTATGTAATCATATTTATTTTATTTAATGAGCATTGTCTACTGTGGAGCAAAACACTACAATAAGCCTGCAATTTCCTCTCTTTTTCAGATTAGAGTCACAGAGTACCAGACTAATGCTCATGCAATGCCCACCAACATGCCCCATCTCCACTAGCTCCATTTGGCCTATAACCCTCCAAACCTTTCCTATCCATGCACCGTCCGAAAGTCTTTTAAACATTGTTATTGTATGTCTCAACCGGTTATTTGATTTACCTACTGTTGTCTCTGTTGTCCCTTGGATTAATTTCCATTTTAATTTTACATTCACCTTTTACATACATGTTTAATTTACATGTTTCACCTTTCACTGTAAACATATGCCCTGTGGCTCTTGCTGCTTTGCATATCCCTGTTGGAATTTTGCCGATGGTTTCAGCATTTGTGATAATGAGGTGGATATCAGCCCACTCCTATTTTCAATCACTTTCCAGGTACTCCTGGTGAAAGATGGAATTGTACCAGAGAATAATTTGTGATTTAATATTTGATAAACCTAAACTACATTCAAAACTGCTGTCAGGAAATATTGGATTAAACATCTCAGCACAAGTGAAGTTTCACAGTTATAATGTGCCCAAACTTTTAACATCGTCACAAAAAGTGTTTGTAAAACAAAGAAGGAGTTTTGAATAAAATACAAAGTGCTGGAGGAACTCAGCGGGCCGGGGAGTTTCTATAGAGGGAATGGACACACGACATTTTGGGTCGGGACCCTTCTTCAGACTTTACAAGCATGTAGCCTATTGGACAATATACATCCTTAAAAAGGTAATTGCTACTTGACCTATTAACTTGTATACAATAGTTAACTTGTAGTGACTGATCTGTACATGTATCTTCCTATTGCGGAATATAGAAAATTGCATTAAAATGTGATTCCTGAATTGTATGCAAGAATTGTTGATTTGTGAAAGACCAGCCTGGACTATCAAAACAGAAATATTTTATCCATGTTTCTAGAACATTTGCATTGCAGTTTTATGGAGAACTACTTAAGTACATGTTTCATATTTAATTGCAGGATTTTCATATTTCATATTTATTTCATATTTTTATATTTAGTCAGGATTGAACCCGGGTCTCTGGCGCTGTGAGGAAGCAATTCTACCAGTGTGCCAATCTGCCATGTTGCTTGATGATAGCATCCACATTACTCTGCATTGAGTGCAGGGTAGATATGCAGCAGGGTGTGAAGAAGGATTCCGACCCTAAACATCACCTATTCCTTTTCTCCAGAGATGCTGCCTGATGCACTGTTACTCCAAATGCTGTGTCTATCTTTGGTGTAAACCAGCATCTGCAGTTCCTTCCGACACAGTTCATCTCTATTCCTTTATGTCTCTCCATCTCCAGACCCCCTCTGCTGGCGAATTCTGGTGAGCCAACCTGGCAAAAACAAGTTTGACAATGACACAACTAGGTCAAGTTGAGTTTATTGACATCTGCACAGGTATGGTGAAGCACCCTGACTCTGACCCTAACTCTAATGCAGGTACAATGAAAACCTTGCAGCCACATTGACTCAGAAAAATGCACCAAAACATAAATTATATATAGAATTCTGTAAGACCATAAAGAGAAAGATTATATAGAAAGGAATACTTTAGTGATTAGTAGAAAGTAGGATGTGGGCTGTGTGGGCTGGTTCAGTAAGCTGATAGTTGTAGCAATGTAGCTGAGCCTGTTGTGGAACTTTACCTGCCTGATGATTTATACCTATATACCTCACTTGATGTTTTTAGTGTTTAGAGATACAACGCAGAAACATAGAAACATAGGCAATCGGTGCAGGAGTAGAGGCCATTCGGCCCTTCGAGCCTGCACCGCCATTCAATATGATCATGGCTGATCATCCAACTCAGTATCCTATTCCTGCCTTCTCTCCGTACCCCCTGATCCCTTTAGCCACAAGGGCCACATCTAACTCCCTCTTAAATATAGCCAATGAACTGGCCTCAACTACCATCTGTGGCAGAGAATTCCACAGATTCACCACTCTCTGTGTAAAAAATGATTTTCTCATCTCAGTCCTAAAAGACTTCCCTCTTATCCTTAAACTGTGACCCCTAGTTCTGGACTTCCCCAACATCGGGAATAATCTTCCTGCATCTAGCCTATCCAACCCCTTAAGAATTTTGTAAGTTTTTATAAGATCCTCCCTCAATCTTCTAAATTCTAGCGAGTACAAGCCGAGTCTATCTAGTCTTTAGCGTGTACAAGCCGAGTCTATCCAGTCTATCCAGCCCACCGAGTTTGCTCCAACCAGCGATCCCTGCACACTAACACTATCCTACACACTAGGGACAATTTACATTCATACCAAACTAATTTACCTACAAACCTGTAGTGTTGGAGTGTGGGAGGAAACCAGAGCACCCAGAGGACACCAACGCAGGTCCCAGGGAGAACATAAAACTCCGTACAGACAGCGATCCATCTCCAGGATCAAACCCGGGTCCCCAGCGCTGTGAGGAAGCAGCTCTCCACGCTGCACCACCGTGCCACACATAATCCACTGAGATCTCCACCATTACCGAGGTCAAGGTGACAGGAACATAATGGAATAGTCTCTGTATGCCTGGACAAGTCAGGTGTAAATAACGCTCACAAAGGTCACCCAGAACAACGCAGCTCCCCTGCTTAAGCCTCCCATCCACCACCACAGCCCCTCAATCCCTCCACCCACTGACTGCACAATATATACAAGTTATGTACGGTGTATATAAATGCTTGCATTACTTTACTAATATTTACAATTATTGTTGCTTCGTTTCTCTAATGACAACCCTTTACTTAAGCTTTGCGTCAATACTTATAATCGTTAGTTACAATGGCCTTGTCTGCCATTTGTCAGTTTGTGGTTTACTTGAAGCCTGTACCCAACATCGACAGGTTCCTGAGGAAAGAATGGCAGCAGGAGGTGTGATTGAATAGCTGTTTCAAAGCACTGATACAGGTTTACTGGGCCAACAAGCCTTCCTGTCAGCCATGACACTCAACGGTTCAAGTAGTCGGTGTGGTCAGAGTTGTCACAGTTCTCACAAAGTTAAAGAGAAATAACAGCCAGCTCTATGTATCAAAGCCTGACCCCACAATCACATCCTGTCTCTGGAGAAAACAAATAGATTTGGAGGTGGAAAGGTGAAGTCCGCATGTGTTACAAATACTGTTTGTGTGTTGGCAATTAGCAGTCGGATTAACAGGAGCAAGGTTGGTTTTAGAGCTCCCTTTCACATTTTACATTCCCACTTGTTTGATGAGGATACGGTGTTCCTCATGGTTAGCAATATCAGGACTCGATTCTTCTTTGTACAAAATAACTAAGGCCAATGCTCAAAGGCAATTTCTTTACAAAAGAGACTGAATATTTTCCAGCTAGATGTTCAAATTGCATACCATCTACTTGTAGAAAATACACAAAATGTTGTAGTAACTCAGCAGGTCAAGCAGCATCCCTGGAGAAAATGGATAGGTGATGTTTCTGGTTGGAACCCTTCTTCAGACTGTGTCTGAGTAACTCCAGCATTTTGTGCCTTTCCTTGGTAAACCAGCATCTCCAGTTCCTTGTTCCTACCAGATGATTGCTGGTGCCCAAACAGTCAACGTACACTTGCCCTGCTGCTCAGCTGAGAGTAATGACACAGGTCATTCACCAAAGCCCTGCCCACTCTGCCACACGTCCACCCAGTTTCATTCGTCTATCCACCCGCCCATCCTGTGCCACACTGGCCCCATCAGTGAATGCAGGTTTCACGCTAGTGCCCACCTCACCAGTGTGTCACTGGTGTTGACATTAATGTCACGTGCTACCACATTCTCTACACCAGTGGCTGCACTTGGAGTGTGCCACCGTGCCCTTGTATTAGAAGGAATAAGGTACAATGTCCGTGTGACCCACTGGTGATGTGTATGTAGTGGTCACTACAGTGTGAATCTTCCAGCACTCACCAGCAGCACCTTCTTCATCCTCAGTTGCTCATTACCACTAACATTTAAAATAACTCAATACAGGAGATTCTTTGTTTCTTTCTGAATTGATTGGAATATCTTGGACGAGGCTCACAATGTTAAAGATGCATTTGACAGGTAGACTTTGCTTTTACACGGAGAGAAAATTGACTTTTTAGATTGGAAACTTGCATTTTATTGAATTACTTTTGCATAATTAATGAAAGTTCAAACATTCCTATGTGGGTCACTTGTATTCCAATGCAGGCAGGCGGAGTATGATGACATGATGCTACTGGACAGTCATAGGGTGATGCATCAGTTTGTGCTTCATGTTTCCCCTCAGGTGCTGTCTCTGGCAATTAGCTCATTCCCCCGGTGTGGGTTCACCTGGACTCTCTAGAATCGTAGACTTGTTCAGCACAGAACAACGCATGCATAGTGAGTAGCGTGGCTTCCCAAGCTCATCCTATTTGCCTTTGTTTGGCTGGAATCCCCCGATACCTCCCCTGTCCATATATCTGTTCAAATGACCTTTAGACATTGTCTCCACCACCTCCTCTGGTAACTCATTCCATTTGCCCACCACACCAAAACCTGTCTCTCGGTCCCCTTTAAATCTGGGTGCCTCCAAATCTTTCCAAGCTTTAGAGACGTCCGGTTTCATCCTACATGGCAAATATATGATAATAGGTTAAAGGTTTCACTGTTCCCTATCCCTTAGTAATGTGGCGGAATAGGTTGATGGGCCAATGTGAGCCAATATGTTGCAGGAGTTTGGCAGGAGGGGCAGGAGATGATGACATTGGTCAGATGGGCCAAATGGACTCCTCCTATATTATAATATATAAGCAATTGAACACAAAGGACAACTGTTGGTTGTGAAGATTTTCAGCAGGTCAGTCAGCATCTGTGGAAAGGGAAATAGAGTCAATGCTTCAGGCCAGAAAGACTCCTGGGTGCTACTGAGCTGTGAACTCTGTGCCCTCCACTGTAGAGCTGCTCACTACAGGGTGACGGTCAGGCAGGAGAGAACAGTGTGAGTGGGCAAGACCGGGTGCTGGGGATGGGCACCTCCCTGCGCTGACAGACCACCTCCCACATCACGTCTCCTGTCCCCTTGGTTGTACACCCTCCCCACTAACCCATTGATTCATCAATGATAGCCTGCTCAAGACGGCAGTGGGGGAGGGGGTTGTTCACAATGGGGGGGGGGCAGTGGGGGGGGGGGGTCAGTGGGGGGGGGGGGGGTCACAGTGGGGGGGGGGGAGGTTTGTGGGGGGGGGCGAGTTTGTGACAGTTTCCCATGTACAATGTTCCTCATGTCCACCATCCTTGGTTCCACAGCCTTGTTGCATTATCCGTTTTGGTGGACCACCAGAGGTCAAGAGCTTTGTGGGGGGGGGTGATTAAGATACGGGCCCACAAGGTCGGCCTCGGAGGTCGGCTATGGGAACGGATCTACCGGCTCCAGACAGGCCGGAGTTCCAGAGCCCCGGCTGCAGGGGGGGCAAATTCATCAACGCCATTCTCCTGCCTTCTCCCCATAACCCCTGACACCCCACCTATCCTGGGCACCTCATGTTAGGGGGGAAATTCCGTGGGGCGATTATGTCTGGATTACAGGGGGGTCGGGACCACCAGTTGCCAGAAGATCAGTGGTGGACCTGTATCGACATACAGCCTGAGCAGATGTCTAGTGTAATGTACAGGAAGGTACTTACCTGCGATTGTTCAGACTGAAGAACTAGAAGCCTTGTAATGAATCTTCACTCTGCTGGGCAGTGCCGTGATAATTCACTATATACAGGAGGTTGATCGCAAGTCTGTATTATGTTGCATCTTTGCACAGTGGAGCATACAAAGTCCTGATCGATTGTCTGTATTGTGTAGTATGTAGTGTCGTCCTGAGGTGCAAGGTGAAAGAAAAAAGAAATGAAAGTTTAATTGATTGAAGTACAATAACTTGCTATTAACCTGTAGGATAGTGCATGTCCTAATTATGTATCCATCTAACTTCCCAGTCAGAGTACACATCACCACACTAACACAGTTACATGCCTAGCCAAGATCAGGCTACTCTGCAAATCTGGGGCACAGTTATCACACTGAGCAGTGAAATCATAAATCTTAAAATAATCTTTTAAAAAGCATCTTAAAATGTTATACATTTATTTTTCCGCTAATTCTGGTGGAAATAACACTGTCGCTATAAAAGCTACACGTCCCCAAACTGCTAGTTCCAACTGAAATAACACTGACTCGGGATTCAGAAACATTAAGATTCCCAAGATCTGGAATGCTGCTCCTTCAGTTTATTATTTAATTTCACCCCTTCAATTACAGCTCAGTTACACATTGTGCTGAGGTTAATGTGATGGAAAATATATACTCAGTTTCAATTTAATATTGGCTCGTTGTTGAACTGTCTGATCCCAGCTGCAATGACCATTGGACTACAGGAAAAGGGAAAGTCCTGGCCAAAAATGGACACAGAGTGCTGGAGTAACTCAGCGGGTCAGGCAGCATCTGTGGACAACATGGATAGGTGACGTTTCACAGAGTGCTGGAGTAACTCAGCGGGTCAGGCAGCATCTGTGGAGAACATGGATAGGGGACATTTCACAGAGTGCTGGAGTAACTCAGTGGGTCAGGCAGCATCTGTGGAGAAGTGGTTAGGGGACATTTTGGGTCGGGACTCTTCAGACTGACCATATATTGTCAGAAGGGGTGTATTATTGTCATATATCCCAGATAAAACAATAAAATTCTTACTTGCAGCAGCACAACAGAATATGTAAACATAATACTCTGTAAACAATATAATAACAAGAAAAAAATTCAGTGTGTGTGTACAATTATATACACATACGCACATATACATACATACATATACATACACACACATATATACATATATACACGCACACATGTATACATAATAACCAAACAATAATAGTGCAAAACCCAGATGACGGACCTCCAGTAATTACTAGGGATGCCGGTGTAACATCATGTGTAGACCAACACCATGTCCCCACAACTAAATAACTTGACGACATTCACAGTTTATGTTGGAATTGTGCCAATTTCACCACGACTCTGGTCATGCAAGACCATGGTCAAGATAACTCAACTATTCTGGTATAGATTAAGTATGTTACTAATTCCTGGCAGTTTGTGCCTAACTCTGGCATCTAGTAAAATCCCCACTACCACATGCACAGAGACTGCAATCAGTCGTAACCTGACTACTGAAACCGTTTCCAGTATGTGTTTGTCAGTAAAATGGACTTACTTGTGATTCCACAGGTTGTACTGGAGCATTCACTACTGCCCTAGAAAAGCAATGTAAATGTCAGTGATGATTACTGAGCCGTATCATTTCTATATGAATTGTTTCCACAACATGTACTTATTTTACAGCACAGTGGTGCAGGTGGCAGAGCTGCTGCCTCACAGCAACAGAGACCCGGTTCAATTCTGACCTCAGCTGCTGTCTGTGTGGAGTTTGCACGTTCTCCCTGTGACGGCATGTGACCACCAGGTGCACCCGTTTCCTCCCACACCCCCAAGATGTGCAGGTTTGTAGGTCTGTAAATTGTCCCTACTGTGTGAGGAGTGGATTGCTGGCCGGTACCAATGGCAGTGGCCAATCTAGCATGATCTGTTTTGTTGCCGTGTTCTTCATCGCCTCTCCCCTGAGGTAGGGCCCCAATCCCAGCCACTATTCTGACAAGTTACACTCCCAATCACTGCAGATAAATGTCGGTGTCATCATGGGGACTTTTTTGCAATGGCACCAAGTTATTGATATATTTTATCTAGCTTTCTCACTTATCAAGAAACCCGATTAGATCAAGTGATGTTAGATTCACACCACACCCAGTTTCATTCTCTCCATTGACGTCAATAACAAATGATTTCTAGTTTATTGGGAAACAAATGTTCCACCCAATCCTCTGGGTTTCCTGTTCACTCAGTTGCTATTAAAGCTCCTTTTGATCTCCAGCTGTGGGTGATGAAGCAAATCGAAGTGTCAGAAATGATCTGGGGGCCTTTGTAAATCTGCCCAGGCCCTCTCACACACATCCTTTCTTTCCACTCCACCCCCACCCCTGCACTCACACCCAGTTTCCTTCCCCTCCTCCGCATCCTCCTTCTGGCTCGAAGGGCCGAATGGCCTACTCCTGCACCTATGTTTCTAACCAGGTAGTCTGGTCCGGCCTGCCTCCGAGACCCTGACCACTGATAAGGTCCATGCCCTCTCACAGCTCTCTGCAATCAAAGGCCTTCAACAGTTATAATTGCCACTGATGGTCAAAGAATTCAAAACTATTAAAACACATTTAAACAATTTTTTTAAAGAAAATACATAACTAAAAACACAAAATACAAACAAGTGAGAGAGGTCAATGTCTTATGAAGACTTTCTACTTGCCATGCCCTTGGCTAAGTGAGATGCAGAGTGCTTTGTCCCACTCCGCAGCAGGTCAGTGCTCCAGCACTCTGCCTAGAGATAGGTCTGACAACAGATGGGGAGGTCAGGCATTGACCCACTAGGTTGCCCAGGAGTTCCACAATTGGTTCAGCATGCACTTAGAACCATTGTACAGAACCATGGTCTCTTGGGCAATTCCATTCAATTTAAAAATACATGTATCTACAAATATCATTAACTTTGTGTTTGAAGAATATCAGTAAAATACTTCATCTTTTTGAGTTTAGTTTATTGTCACGAGGTTGTTTCCATAAACTATCATACAATTCATGTTATTATCAAGAGGGAGAACCTTCAGTTAATTTCTAAATTTCTTATGAAAAAGCAGCTCTTTTCCCAAAGACTAAAGTGTTTTAAAATTAACTATTTCCAATGGCTGTTAGCAAGATGTTCTTGATACACAAAATCTTTAGCTATGTGCAGAAACCATTCAAATGGAAAGCATAATTGAATAATAATATTAAGCATTATGAGTGTGATATCTGAAGTTTACCTGTGTGGGGACATGGCTTTCACTTTGAGTATCAAGCATGTAAATAAAATGGTAATGAGAAGGACCAGTCCTGTGACCCCCAAACCAATTCCAACAGCCATCTTGTGAAAGGATCCTTCACTGTCATTTGACAAATCTGCAATGTGACAACAAATGTACGGGTTTTTAACATCCATCAACACGGCAAGATTCTGCTGCGTTCATTTCAAAAGGTCATTTTTTCTGACACTTTTTACCCTCCTTACAGGACCACCGTCTACATTCTGCATCTTCCCCTGACCCTAGACGACTCTGATGTGCACTTTGATCCCACTGACCTGTGAGTAGGTAGGCTAATTGGCTTCTGTAAAATTCCCCTGACTCAGGTGCGTGGATGTGCTAGAATCAATGGGAAAGTTGGGGAAGAAAATGGGAGCTTGTTGGCATCTACTCAAAGGGCCAAAGGGCCTGCTTCCTTCCTGTATAACTCCGAGGTTATTTACTGTTTATGTGTGGGCAAAGTTGGCACTGATAGTCCACCCCCTCTTCCCTTTGTTACTACTTAAACTTTCAGACAGTTTAGTCCACATCCTTATCACATGTGTTACCTCGGGTTGTTTTGACAAAAGTTACAACATCATCATCTATGCAACCTTACCTTGAACTGGAAACCATACTTCCTGCAAAACGTTTCTTACACTTCTAATATACATCAGTGGCAGTACAGCACTGAGATGTACTGACGGTGTGAGTAGGCTGATTATGTACAAGTCCCTCTACCTTGCTTTATCCCCCAGTCCTGCACCCTGGGCATGTTGCAGCCCACTCCTCCTTACCCAGACTCATGGAGCTGTTCCTTGGAGCCGCTGTGCTGTTCCAATCATCCATCCTTTGTTCTTTACCTGAGAATAGCCAAAATAGTTTATTGTGACGTGTACTGTAGTAAAGTGAAACGTTTTTGTTGTGTGTTATGCAGTCAGCAGAAAGACAATTAATGATTTGTAGTAATAAGGAATAACAAATGATACAGAGAGCATCTGTAAACTAGTTGGTGAACTACATGAGCATGTTTATTCAGAACCATTCAGAAGCTGGTTCATCAGTACAAGCCATCAACTCTGAACTGGATGGTGCAACCAAAGCCCATTGGATCAAGTTCCCGTTCTCCCTGAAGGTCACAGCAGACACTCGACCCTCTCTCCTCAGCTGTGGCTTCACTTCCCTTCCTTCTACAATCTACACACGTTTCTATGTTTCTATGCTCAATAAATAGCTCATAGTGTAGAAAGAAGGAATGTTGCAGATGCTGATTTACAACAAAAAGACACAGAGTGCTGGAGTAACTCAGCGGGTCAGGCAGCATCTGTGGAGAACATGGATAGGTGATGTTTCACAGAGTGCTGGAGTAACTCAGCGGGTCAGGCAGCATCTCTGGAGAACATGGACAGGTGACGTTTCGAGTTGGGGCCCATATTCAGAAGAATGCTCTTAACCTGATTCATCACCTATCCATGTTCTCCAGAGATGCTGCCTGACCCACTGAGTTACCAGCATCTTGTGTCTATTTTCAGTAGGACATAGGTTACATTCATATTTATACTTTTCATATTTGATATTATATTTTCTCATGACATGGGAGGTCATGGAGCCCATCTAGTCTAGATTAATCCCATCAATTCCATTTATTTCCTTGCAATCGATACATGCAATCGTGTCCATCCCCCTCCCCTACTCCTGTTACACACCTACTGACCCACGTGGGATGTGGCTGGAGCTGAGCTCATGGACAGTTGTGCGGTCACAGGGAGACCACGCAAACTCCAGCCACACCATCGTAAGTCAGGGTTGAACCTGGATCACTGGACTGACATACTCTGCCACCCATCTTACTCTGTTCCTCAATGTGCAAGGCATGGGGGTGCAGCGGTAGAGTTGCTGCCTCACAGCACCAGAGACCTGGGTTTGATCCTGTGTTTGTATGGAGTTTGTACCTTCTCCCCGAGACCTGCGTGGGTTTTCTCCAGGTGCTCCAGTTTCCTCCCACACTACAAACACATGCAGGTTTGCAGGTTAATTGGCTTTGGTAAAATTGTAAATGGACCCTAGTGTGTAGGACACTGCTAGTGTACGGGGATCACTGGTTGGCACGGAATCGGTGGAGTGAAGGGCCTGTTTCTGCGCTGTATCTCTAAACTAAAACTAATTCCATTCTCCATGAAACACACATTAACACACAAAGACCTACCTTGAACAGTTAAGTTCCAAATCTCTTGCTCAATTGTACCGTGTTCCTTCACCTTGCAGTAGTAGATTCCACTGTCATCTTCATCCAGGGACTCGATATACAGAGAAGCATCTCCCTGACTGCCATTGCCAGAGGCAAATGAGATTTTCTCACTCATATAATTTTTGTAAACCTTTCCTCCAGAAAGTGTCATTATCTGTCAGAGGTTATGGGAGGAAGGCAGGAGAATGGGGTTAGGAGGGAGAGATAGATCAGCCACGATTGACGATGAGCTGAATGTCCTAATTCTACTCCTATTCCTTGTGACCTCATGTAGTAAGAGTGGCATCTTCATGAATGTTTCATGCTCTGCCCATCTTGTTTGTCCATTCCTGGGTTGCTATCACAAGCTTACAGCAAGCACAGGAGAGTTGGTGGTGAATGGGACAGATGTTGTTGAGAACTCTGGGTGATCAGTCCATCCAGGGACTGTAAAACACAAGCTTCTTCATACATCACTCTTCACTAAGTAGTTCTCTCTTCAACAGTACTTTAAACACCAGTATATTCATTGTCGTTATATTCGAGTTATTTTGTGAAAGCTACTTCTCTCTAAAAAACTTACAATTTTAACTAACACTGTTCTTAGGCTTCAGTAACAATTGTTTTTCCAGTTTTTAGCTAATGTATAACAAAACTGCCAAGCCACCAGTTACTTTAATCTCTCCCAGGCAACGTCAGAACTGGTAGACATGTGTATTTCTTGCTGCTGCTGAGGCATGCTTAACGCTCAAAGCATCAAAGCTACCTCAATACAAGATTAGCCTCTTACTAAAGTGTACAAAACACTTGAGCGGCACGGTGGCGCAGCGTTACAGTTGCTGCCTCACTTCACCGGAGACCAGGGTTCAATCCTGACCACGGGTGCTGTCTGTACGGAGTTTGTACGTTCTCCCCGTGGCCACGTGGGTTTTCTCCGAGATCTTTGGTTTCCTCCCACACCCCAAAGGTTAATTGGCTTGGTGTATGTATAAACTGTCGCTATTGTGTGTAGGATAGTGTTAATGTGCAGGGATTGGTCGGTGGGCCGAAGGGCCTGTTTCCACGCTGTATCTCAAAACTAAACTACTGTAAACCAAGTGATGTGGGTTGGACAGATGTGCATTGGACAGATGTGGGTTGGACAGATGTGCGTTGGACAGATGTGCGTTGGACAGATGTGCGTTGGACAGATGTGCGTTGGACAGATGTGGGTTGGACAGATGTGCGTTGGACAGATGTGGGTTGGACAGATGTGCATTGGACAGAAGTGGGTTGGACAGATGTGGGTTGGACAGATGTGCATTGGACAGAAGTGGGTTGGACATATGGACAGGCTTTCAGGTAATGTCCTCCAGGCCTGTGGTCAAAGCAGTGTGGACTGCACCGTGATCTAGAATGTTGTTGGAGGAGCTGGGACAGTTGCTGCTCCATAACTCGAGAGACCCAGGTTCAATCCTGACCCGTGTGGAATTTACACGTTCTCCCTGTGACCACGTGGGTTTCCTTCAGGAGCTCTGCTTTCCTCCCACATCCCAAAGACATGTGGGTTTGTAGGTTAATTTAGCCTCTGTTTAATTTGTAGGAAGTGACTGCGAGTGGGGTAACAGAACTAGTGTGAACAGGTTATTGATGGGTTTGAACAGTGGGCCAAAAGGACTTTTTCCATTCTGTATCTCTCATCAAAATAGATAATACCTGGTGAATGGATTCAGCTCCATTTCTCTGATACAGGAATGGTTGCACTAGAATAAAGACTTTACACTGTCACCCCCAATGCTGCTGCCTTACAGACCTTTCTTAATATGACAAAGTGATTTATCAACATTTGAAAATGGTGAAAGTTTCAGTAACTCTCAGCCGTGTCGTGTATATTTATTTACCACTTTATCCGATTCATTACTGATTGTACTTCTGATGGTCCACTCGATGTCCAAGTAGCCATTGGGATTGGATCTCAGTTGGTATTTACAAGGCACGGTGACATTATCTCCAACTTGCCTCCAAATCAGCCTGCGCTTGTTTGTTTCATCTGCCGCACCTAGAGCACAACATGAAGAACTTGGTAAACATCGAACTTCCTGCTGTACACTGCAGCATGTTGTGGAGTGACAGTATAGCACAGTAGAGATACGCACACACGGTCATGTCCACATTCTCCAATGTCATTGTGTTTCAGTGGGGAACATGCAGAGTGTGATCACTTACTTTCAGTTTAGTTTAGTTTAGAGATACAGAACGGAAAAAAAAAAAAACGGCCGTTGGCCTTCCGAGTCCGTGCCGACCAGCGATCTCCGCACATTAACACTATCCTACACACACTAGGAACAATTTACACTTATACCAAGCCAATTAACCTACAAACCTGCACGCCTTTGGAGTGTGGGAGGAAACCGAAGATCTCAGAGAAAACCCATGCAGTTATGTGGAGCATGTACAAACTCTGTATAGACAGTCCCTGTAGTCAGGATCAAACCCGGGTCTCTGGCGCTGTGAGGCAGCAACTACTGCTGTGCCACCGTGCTGCCCAGACTGAAATAGATCCCAATGAAAAAATTAAACAGCATCTGCAGTTCCTTCTTACACAATTCAACCTAATAATCCTCCTGAATATTCCCATGGGTGACTGCTCTTCTCAGGTTTATTAAATAGTGGAATTTTGGATGATGAATTAAAAAGATTCGAACTGGTCTTCAATAATCATCTTGGGATAATGGGACCTTTGCTTTATCTGGCCAAACTGAGGGTAAATATAAAAGCACATTTTCCTCATGGTACACTTTGCCATTGATGACCCAATATGTAGCGTTTATGTGCTTCATTCAAACACCTTCCTAGTGATCCTTCAATGCCAAGTCAGAATGTTCAATGATCTCATTATTAAATATCCATTCCTTTTTAATCTACTTCATAACAAATCATAGCCATAGCCAAGTCATAGCCAAACAGCTCAACTAAGGCTCCTCCATTCCAATAAGACCTTTAGTGATTCCTCTGTTCATCACTACTAACATATTTCCGATCACATAAACCTCTGCCATTCTGCATTCAGTGGGACCTTGTCAAAATTCAACTGAGCCCCAGATAACCCACATTAATAACACAGGCCCGTCAATACATTGTGTTCCCACATCAAAAAACTCAATGAAATTGATCAGACAAAGTTATCTCCTGACAAAGCCACGCTCAAGGGTCCCGACTGGAAACGTCACCTATCCATGTTCTTCAGATGCTGCCTGACCCGCTGAGTTACTCCAGCACTCTGTGAAACGTCACCTATCCATGTTCTCCACAGATGCTGACTGACCCGCTGAGTTACTCCAGCACTCTGTGAAATGTCACCCATCCATGTTCTCTTAGAAGCCGTTACTGTTAGATGCCGTTTCTGGGCCTACTAATGCCGTACCTCCGGATGTTTTGCAATAGCTTTTCCTTTCACTGACATTAGCCTCTGGCCTATAATTCTCTGGCTAATCTGTGCCGTTCTGTTTGAATGAAGGTACCGTCCACACTGTAATCACCCACCTGAAACCTACGACTGGCAAGGGTTCAACAATCTCATAAATAAATATACAAGATTTAAAAGAATAAATAAAGTGAATAAAACTTAATAAATCTTACCTTCTGTCAGGCACCAGAACAAAATGATTACCTCCAGGTAGTTCTTGCACATCATGTCTGCTTCAAACCCTTAATCTTTTTTTTAATGTGTCGCTAATTTTTTGTGATTATAAAAGATTGTTGATTGTTCCTCCCATAATATTTCCACACTGACAACGTGAGGCAAGTATACCAGGTTATGCTCAATGTCACAGTGGTCGCATTGCTGAGATACGATGATGCCAGCTCAGAGACAGTCACACAGATAATCACGCCCTTGTGGTTACGGATATGCATCACTCTGATAGCTGTCAGAACTGATGATAGTTCCTGTGATTATATCTCAGTGACAGTCAAGACAGGAGCCAATTTCATCCATTTTGCACAAGACACTTCTTGGTTCAGATATCTAAAGAGAACTTTCCTCAAAGTTCTAGAAATCCTCTCTTCAACTGGTTATTCAGTTGTGTCCTGAATGCTGTGTGCCTTCACCACCCTTCACCATTCACATTGTGGCAACTCATTATTTAACACTATTAAACCACCCAGACAGCACTCCCAGTGAAGGCTGATCCTGGATCGCAGCAGCAATGAAGCAGTGTCTCTACTAACTGCACCACTGTCTTGAGCATGATTTAATTCCCCTTCAGTCTACAATGGACTCAGCCACGAGGCAAGGAAAGCCTCAGTTATGAGTTTCTTTTCCAACACCACATCTCACATTAGTCAGACAATGAAAAAAGAATACATTATCTTTCTTAAAATAAATCGATTTAAATTACAATGAACATAAACGTTTAATGCTAGCTAAGGGTTAAAGTGCGAGGGAGAATGTTTGAGTCTTCAGTCCTTTCATTTCTGGGCAAGGTCCTGACCCGAAACGTCACCTGCCCACTCCCTCTAACGATGCTGCTTTGGAAGGAACTGCAGATGCTGGTCTAAACTGAATGTAGACACAAAAAGCTGGAGTAACTCAGTGGGTCAGACAACATCTCTGGAGCGAAGGAATGGGTAACATTTCAGGTCAAGACTCTTCCCCAAACTCAGTAGCATCTAAGTCATAGTCCGGGGAAAGGTCTCGGCCCGAAACATCGCCTGTCCATTCCCTCTACCGATGCTGTCTGGCCCGTAGAGTTACTCCAGCACTTTTACTTATCGTTCATGAGGGAGATTTTTTGCAGCAATATTTGGCGAGCCATTTGCTGAATGTTGTATGTGGTTACAACAAAAAACAAAAGGAGCAGACAGAATTTCCAATGTTTGAAAATCACTGAATCGGCAGCAGAGAGGGGTGGGAGATTGCAACCTTCACACGGTCCACCCTGTTTCAACGAATGCAATCAACCTGGCGTGCACAAACAGAAGATCAAACAGAACAAGTTGTGTTACAACTTTAGGCTGTGCATGCCATACACAAGAAGAAGCAGCAGCAGGGAAAGGCAATGTAATTACCCAGAGATTGTGGATGTGGCTCTGAGACAGGATAGTCGACTCAGCCAAGTTTCAAGTTCACGTTTACATTTATTGTCACATGCACCATTTGGTACAGCGAGATTTGAGTTGCCGTACAGACATACAAATAAAAACACAAGACACGATAGAATTTAACATGAACGTCAATGATGTTCCCCACCGTGAGGGAAGGCAGCAAAGTCCAGTCCACTTCCTCTTTGTTTACCCGTGGCCGGGGCCTATTGAGGTCTCCGCAGTCACCGTAACGTTCAGGCCCTCCCGCCAGATGATGGAACTCTGGCGTCAGAACAACACTCTCAGCGGCTTGGAGTTCCGAATCGGCCGCTTCCTACCGGAGGCCCCAGCTCCTGAAGCCCACAGGCCGAGCTGGGTGGAGCTCCACACGGCAAACCCCGGCAAAAGATCCCAGGGCCCAGCGTTGTTAAAGTCAGCACCGCCCGCGGCTGGAAGCTCCACAGACCACAGCTGCACGGTGTTCATGTCGGCAATCCCAGCACACTAGAGCATCAACACGGTGACCCTAGTAAGGCATCACCCGCTCCGCGATGGTATCTCAGTGCTGCGCCGCTCCTGAAGCTGAAGCTCTGGCCTCTGGTCTCCGGCAGGAAAGGCCGCACCAATCCAGATGTAGGCCGCGAGGGGGGCAGCGAAGATGCAGCTCGGGGAATAGACGCATCCATGACCAGGTAGTGACTGAGAAAACATCCCACATAAAGAGGCTAAAAGACCTCCAAAACAACACTTTTTGACAGACTAAAAAATAAACAAAAGAATGAAAGGAAGAACAGCTGCAGGCGAGGCTGCCATACTCAACCCCCCCTCACTCTAATCACGGTACTGCAATTACTTTCTTTGCTGTAGCTTTAAGATAGTGGGTCGCAGTTGATCTTGGATGACAGGAGATGAGGATCACTGCGGGATGGAGATGCAGTGTGTGAACATTCACAGCCGAGCGAGGGAATGAAACAGCATGTGCCCAGCAGGATGTGTGCAGCCTGCAACCAGTGTCAAGCCCATGGTTTTATGCATTGGCGCAGAGAGAGACACAGCATCCCCACACCCACCACCCTCGTTAACTCTCCCAGCCCATCCACATTCACACCACATTTCACAGTTTATATCGTGTCAACACTTTGCTAAGGAAGTTCACACACACACACCTCTTGCAACAGAAGATACCACAACGCTAGCAGCAACGATCAGGCACTCAGTACCAGTGTAAGGGATCAGCAGTCTGGAGCACAGTGTGAACCAGGGGCCACAGTTTAAGAATAAGGTGTAAGCCATTTAGAACGGAGACGAGGAAACACTTTTTCTCACAGAGAGTGGTGAGTCTGTGGAGGCAGGTTCTCTGGATGCTTTCAAGAGAGAGCTAGATAGGGCTCTTAAGAATAGCGGAGTCAGGGGATATGGGGAGAAGGCAGGAACGGGGGACTGATTGGGGATGATCAGCCATGATCACATTGAATGGCGGTGCTGGCACGAAGGGCCAAATGGCCTCCTCCTGCACCTATTGTCTAACACAAGCTTGTCTGCTCGTTGGGCTGCTGCCTTGCTCCTACATTCCCAGAGAAGGGCCTCATCAGGAGAACGTTGACCATTGCACTGTGGTGCCGAGCTGGGAACATTGGTGGAATGCAAGATTTTCCCAACAGTTCAGATTGTGCTCCTTCTGTTGTCCAGGCCAGGTCCTCTTCATATTTACTTTCCAACATAATTTTCCAATTCACATTTAGCTGTGATTTTTTTTATATAGCAGGCAGATTACTTTCAAACGAACAGCATTAAGGCAGAAAATAGAGCGCCCAAGGCAAGTGTTACTAGTGATTCACAACTTTGCAACCATAGTGTTATTTTGTCAAACTTATTGTGCAAACAGTTGTTTTGTTCTGGTGTATGGTCGACAATCGGCTGCAACGAGGTTATCTGTACAAAACACAAGGTGTTGCAGGAACTCCGCGTATCAGGCAGCATCTGTGGAGGGAATGACTAATGATGTCAGGATACGAACAGACTTTGTGTTTTGCTCAAGATTCCAGCATCTGCAGTTGCTTGGGTGTCAAGATTATCAGTACAGCATGCTGCCTCTCAACTACCTCCAACTAATCAGCACAAGGCAGGCGGTTTATACCAAAGATACCCATCCTATTTCTCCAGAGATGCTGCCTGACCCGCTGAGTTACTCCAGCACTTTGCATCTATCTTTGGTATAAACCAGCATCTGCAGTTCTTTGTTTCTACAGACGGTTTCATGTCAGATTGTTGCGTTGGTGATGTATCACACCTCTGAACAAGCCCTTCCTTCCCACGCAGTGAGTGCCACAAAAATAAAACTATTTTCACTTGTTGTGACATTTAGAAAAATCTCCTGGGCCTGAAGTCTTAGATTCCAATCTTGCTGCCACGTGACCTGGTGGTAGATTCACTGGAACTGGAGCACATCCATTGACAAACACAGGGGAAGACTCCTGTCCTTCATGCCTACTTGATGCAAGGCCACACTTCACCCCCACCTCTTTCTAACCTTTACAGCTGCACCATCCTATCAGAATCATCACTACTCTGGTTTGGCAACTGCCCTGCCCCAGATCACAAAAGTCCTAGATGCAGCTCAGTTCATCATGCAACAGACTCCCCCATCAACTCCATCTACACTTCACACTGCCTCAGGAAAGCAGCTGATGTATAAAACCACTCCTACCTGGTCATTCTCTCTCCTCTCACGTTGAAAGCACATACCACAAGCAGCATCAGACTTTCGAACGCACCCCTCCCTCCCACACGCTGTAGGATGTATTCCCCATCCTCCCATCGGCCTCATGGCCACCCTTGCACTTGTTTTATATCTGCACTTTCTCTGCCGCTGTAACTCTGCACTCTGTTTATTTTCTATTTTGCACGATCTGACGTACTCACAGATAGTGTGGTCTAGAAACATAGACAATAGGTGCAGGAGTAGGCCATTCGGCCCTTCGAGCCAGCACCGCCAGTCAATATGATCATGGCTGATCATGCAAAATCAGTACCCCGTTCCTGCTTTCTCCCCAAATCCCTTGATTCCGTTAGCACAAGAGCTGACAGGATCGCACACAAAACATATTATCTTGCAATACGTTTGTAATATTAAACTAATATTATGTTCATTTTCAGACTATTCAGGGAGAAGATTTATTGCCATTATTGGAGGTTAGTCAGGGACAGGCAATAAATACTGGCATGCCAGCAATATGTCTACAAACAACTCAGTAGCCTTCATCCACATCATTCTTTAAGTTTGTTTCTATTCAGTGTATTGAGGAATCCATTAAGGTGGTGGAACAGCTCCATCCAAGACCATAGGAATTTTGAAGAGAGTTGTGGATGTCGCCCACAAACCAACCTCCCTTCCATCAACTCCATCTACATTTCACCTGCCTCGGCAAGGCCAGCACCATCATCAAGGACCAGTCTCACCCCGCTCACTCCACCATCACCCCGCTCACTCTACCATCGGGCAAGAGGTACAAGTGTGAAAACTAACACTTCCAGATCTAGGGACAGTTTCTTCCCAGCTGTTATCAGGCAACGCAACCATCCACTCACCAACTAGAGTGCTGTCCTGACCTCCCATCGACCTCACTGGAGACCTGTGGACTATCTTTTATCGGACATTATCTTGCATTACATGTCGTAGCTGTATCCTATATCTGTACACTGTGGGCAGCTTGGTTGTAATCATGTGTTGTCTTTTGTGGTCATGTGCAGACTAGATACCACGCAAACAGAAGCTTTTCACTGCACCTCGATACATGTGACAATAAACTCAACGATATCCTGGCTTCATGTCAACTGGGTCCAAACCCTGGGGTGGGAGATTGTGACCTTCACGTGGTCCACCCTGCTTCAACAAATGAATCAACCTGGTGTGCACAATCAAATAATATCAAGTGGAACAAGTTGTTCTACAACTTTAGGCTGTGCACGCCATACGCAAAGACAAGAAGGTCCAAATCCTGGAACTCGCTTCCAAGAGCATGGATTGAAGTCCATGGTAGATGTGGAGAGGATGCTTCCACTAGTGGGACAGTCTAGGACTAGAGGTCACAGCCTCAGAATTAAAGGACGTTATTTTAGGAAGGGGATGAGGAGGAATTTATTTAGCCAGAGGGTGGTGAATCTGTGGAATTCTTTGCCACAGACGGCTGTGGAGGCCACAAGTCAGTTGATATTTTTAAGGCAGAGATAGATAGATTCTTGATTAGTACGTGTGCCAGAGGTTATGGGGAGAAGGCAGGAGAATGGGGTCAGGAGGGGGAGATAGATCAGCCATAATTGAATGACAGAGTAGACTAGATGGGTCGAATGGCCTAATTCTGCTCCTATTCCTTATGACTGGTTTGGCCATTGCTCGTCATTACTGACTAACAACAGCAGGTGGTGCTGCTGCACCACTCACCCAGTCAGCCCTTATAAACCTTTCACCAGCTCGCTGCCCCTTTCATGTATTTATACGCTGACATGATTGTTAGTCCAGACTAACGTGTGCCAATGTTACATAGTTGATGCAGTCTGAAGAAGGGTCTTAACCCTAAACTTCTCTCCAGAAATGCTGCCTGTCCCACTGAGTTACTCCAGCATTCTGTGTCTAGTTGATGCATGGCCCCTCTACAGGACTGCTGTCAATAAGCTGGCTGGTGATGCCCCCATCAATGCAGAAAGGACAGCATCTCCCTGGACTCTGTGCCCGCACTGTTTAACCCCTTGCTGTTAGTTCCACCGCTGGAGAGCAGCAGAAATCTGACCTCATTGGAGACCGTCCCCACTATCTTTGGACTTATTCGTGTTATTCCCTTATCGTGTATCTGTACGACGTGGACGGCTCGATTGTAATTACGTATTGTCTTTCCGCTGACTGGTTAGCACGCAACAAAAGCTTTTCACTGGACCTCGATAAACGGCACAATAAACTAGACTCAAACTCAAGCAGGTGACGAAGTTAATGTGGGCTGTGGTCCCACTGTGTGAGTATCAGACCACAAGCCCACCTCAGTCTGCGATGTGTGAGGCTGTAATGAGCGTGTCCGGGCAGCAGGGGGCAAGTCTGAGCAAGCCGCATGCTCTCTGATCATCCACCTGTATCCAGCTGTGTCCCCAGCTGTTGCTGATGCAGAAGTCGGGTTTAGCCTGTGGTCACGGGCTGGGTTACATCCCCTGCCCTCGTTACTCCCTGCAGAGAGGCACGGCAGGCTGTCAGAACCAACACTGGCTGTGGACGAGTAGAACACTCAACAATATGTCTGGCCCCATGCAAGCTGGAAATGGTGGAAAATCCTAGCAGGTCAGGCAGCCTCTGCGGAAAGAGAAACACTCAATGTTTCAGATGGAAATACCTTCATCGGCACTGGGAGAGATCAAGGAATAGAGGGAGAGGGAAAGAGAGGGAGAGGGAGAGGGAGAGGGAGGGAGAGGGAGGGAGAGGGAGAGAGAGAGGGAGAGAGGGAGGGAGAGAGAGAGAGAGAGAGAGAGAGGGAGAGAGAGAGGGAGGGAGAGAGAGAGAGGAAGAGAGGGAGAGAGAGGAGGAGAGAGAGAGAGAGAGAGAGAGAGGAGGGAGGGAGAGAGAGAGAGAGGAGGGAGGGAGAGGGAGAGAAGGAGAGAGGGAGAGAGGGAGAGAGAGAGAGAGAGGGAGAGGGAGAGAGAGAGAGGGAGAGAGAGAGGAGGGAGAGGGAGGGAGAGAGAGAGGGAGGGGAGTTGGGGGTTGGGAGAACTAACTCCATGGTAGGTGCAGCCATGAGGGGCAGTGAAGCTGTGTTGTCTGTGATGTGTTGTTTCCTGTTTCCATTTTTCATGCTTCAGTTTTTGCATTAGGAGCAGCACCCCGGCACGGCGGGTAGACCTGCCGCCTCATAGTGACAAAGGCCTGGGTTTAATCGACCCTGGGTGCTGTCTGTGTGGAGTTTGCACGTTTGCCCTGTAACCATGTGGATTTCTTCTGGGTGCTCCGGTTTGTGGATGCAAAGACGTGTGGGTCTGGAGGCTAATTGGCCCTCGTGTGTAGGGAGTGGGTGAGCAAGTGGGATAGTATGGACTTGGTGGGCCAAAGGGTCTGTTTCCATTTGGAGGCTGGAGGGAAGCTTCTGAGCCAGTATCCCTTCCCCTTCAAGCATGTGGACATTGGCTGGCCGGCAGGGGTTGAAGGAAGAGAGTCCCAGCCTGCTCCTCGTAGTAAATGCAGCCAATGTATGCACAGGCTCAGTGGACAGGCAGTTACAATGTTCACTGGAACAACAGCAGGTCAGACAGTATCTGTGGGGGGAATGGATACACATTCTTTAGGCCGGGACCCCGCCTCAGGCTGATTAGTATTGCTGGCATTGATAGGATCAGTTTGAAGAAGGGTCCCGACCTGAAACATCACCTATCCATGTTCTCCACAGATGCTGCCTGACCCGCTGAATTACTCCAGCACTCTGTGTGTCCTAAAGTGTAATGTCCATTTCCATCTGAGTCCTGATGTTCCTCACCTCTCCACTAGAGGGTGGGCTGGATCCACTAGCTGTTAGATCTTTAACGTTACCTAGTGTTGGATCAGCATTTGTTGAGTTGGAATGATTCAAGCCAAGACTTGCCGTAGCTGGTCTAACCTCTACTCTTTATGTGAATGCCAGTGTGGTACGTATATCACACACAAGCCTGCTTCTGCCTTTGTCTCTGTCCTACAGACAGATCTATCCCAACAGATGCTACACATGATATCCTGGTTGGTGACACATTGACTGGGGCCCTGCAGCAGCAACAGGTTGGGTCTGCAGGCTGGAGGGAAGTTTCTGAGCCAGTATCCCTTCCCCTTCAAGCATGTGGACATTGGCTGGCCGGCAGGAATGGCCATTCACTACTCTCTCCCTGGGCTCCTATGTGGAAGATGTACACCTTGGACATCACCCATGGACCAATGCCAAACAAGACTCATCATCTTCAAGGCACTGGCACATCCATTGGTGCTGCTATCTCACATCTTCAGAACCATGGTTCAACCCTGAGCTGCAGTGCTGGATGTGTGGAGTTTGCATGTTCTCCCTGTGACCATGTGGGTTCCCTCAGGGGCTCTGGTTTGCTCCCACATCCCAACAGTGTACGGATCGGTGGTAAGAAATGGCTGCTTGGTGGGAATGTCAGAGTGGATGCATAGGTGGGATGTTGACTGACAACTCAGAGAATAGGTTACAGAGAAACAAGGAGGGAGAAATGGGGCAATGAGAAGCTGCCTGATTGCTGAGTTTTTCCAGAAGTTTAAATGTTATTTAATGAGATGGCTCCAAGTGATGTCTTACAGTTTAATGGACCAATCACCTCTTTCTCATCGTAAGGAAATATGAGATTAACAGTGGATTAAACCATTGGTCAATTAGAGAACTTCCTCTCATCATCAATTATATATTTATTCTCCAATACTTTCTGAATGTCACATGATGTAGAATCACTCTGTGCCGGCAGGAACTACAGATGCTGGTTTAAATCGAAGAGAGACACAAAATGCTGGAGTAACTCTGTGGGACAGGCAGCATCTCTGGAGAGAAGGATTGGGTGATTTTTGGGTCGAGACTCTTCTTCAAACTAATGACAGGGGAGTGGGCGGGACAGAGATGGGATGTAGTCAGACTGGTGGGAAAACTGGGAATGGGAAGGGATGTAGAGAGAGGGAAAGCCAGAGTTATTTGAAGTTAGAGAAGTCAATGTTCATACCGCTGGGGTGTAAGTTGCCCAAGTGAAATATGAGGTGCTGTTCCTCCAATTTGCGTTGGGTCTCACTCCGACAATGGAGGAGGCCCAGGATAGAAAGGCCAGACTGGGAATTGGAGGGGGGTTGAAGTACTGGGCAACTGGGAGATAGGTAGATTAATGCTGGCTGAGCGGAGGTGTTCAGTGGAATGATCGCCAAGCCTGTGCTTGGTCTCACCGATATATAGGAGTCCACACCTGGCACAGAGGGGACAGAAGATCAGGTTGGAGGAGGTGCGTGAACCTCTGCCTCACCTGAAAGGAATGTCGGGGTCCTTGAATGTAGTTGAGGGGGGATGTATAGGGACAGGTGTTGCATCTCCTGTGGTTGCAGGGGAAAGTACCCGGGGTGGGGGTGGTTGGGTGGGAAGGGAGCAACCCACTGCCCCATTGCCCACTGCCCACTGCCCCCCCCTCCCCCACCCTACTGCCCCCCCCCCCCCCCCCCTGCCCCCCCCTCCCCACCACAATATCCCCCCCCCCCCCCCCCCCCCCCCCCCCCAACTATCCTCCCCCCCCCCCACTGCCCCTGCCTGAGCCACCGTCTCCAGATGCAGCCTCAGTGCTGTTGATGCTTCTGACCTCGGTCTGAGCTCGGGTACATCCAATGTGAGACTGAAGCAGAGCGGGGGATTGGACATGTCCGTGTGGACGGCAGCAGCAACGCCCAGCGTCTGTGAACGAGAGTTTCTCTTTTATTGAACGTATATCTGAACCAAATGGCAAGTGTTATTTTTGTCTGTCTCTCCTCAGCAGGAGCAGAAGATTTATGAGATGTAGTTCTGGCAACAGATTAGCCCAGAAAGTGCTTCTGTACAAGCCTCTTGCACATCTAGCTCCCCATCTACACAAGATGCTTCACACAGGATGCATAAAGATCTGGTTCAACTTGTATTAAGTTTGACATAGGTGGAGATAAATGCTTCATTCTGTAGGAATACAAATCTGTTGCTAATAAAATGTTTTTATCTGTACTGAGTGTTTGGATGGGAGACCATCACAGACACTGGTTTCACTCAGGGACAGGCAGTGGCTGGAGGTTTAAACAAACGGGAAACGTGCTTCCGAAGGTTCAGCATAAGATTCTGAAAATGGACTTGTACTTATATTCATAATCAAGCACATAGTTGTATTGTATGGTATGTTATGACATTTAACTAAACATAGAGCATAGAACAGCCCAGCACAAGAACAGGCCCTTTGGCCAACAATGTCTGTGGTGACCATGAAGACAAGACCATCACACATCTACCTGCACATCACCCATATCCCTCCATTCCCTCCATATACAGTCTATCCAAACATAATGTAAATGCCTCCTCCATCACCACTGTGTAAAAAACAAACAAAAGAAGGGTCCTGATCCTTAACATCGTCTGTCCACAGATGCTGCCTGACCCACGGACTCACTCCAGCACTTTATATTCTTGGGGAGAAGAGAATAGATGGGTAGGGATGTTGAGGATGAGGCATCTCCTGTGGCACTCCAGTGCTGGGCTGAGGTATATGTTACCGTACCAGTCTGTGTAATGTCACAATGCCTACTGCCATTCCGTGACTGTCGACAAGTGGCACCATTGGAACTAAGTTGTCCAAACAATTCAACGAGGAATCAATACACCTGGTGATCCAAGCAACCAATGTCCTCAGCTGGTGGAGTTGGCAGCTCTGACAGAGACACCTGTGTGCTCCTCTCTACGTTGATGTTCCAGAGGGCATGAATGTCTTTGCCATCCCATGGCCCTTGCTACAAAGCACAGGTGGACACAGGTCCCATGGTTAAATAGACCATTGCCACTCATCTAGTTAGACTTCACCAAGTATCAGCCATGTATACGACCAGCCATGATCACATTGAATGGCGGTGCTAGCTAGAAGGGCCGAATGGCCTCCTCCTGCACCTATTGTCCATTGTCTATTAACTTGATTGTATTTATGCAAAATACTGCACCAAAACCTTTCTGTGTGCCTTGGTCCCGTGTACATGAAGTAGTACGTCCCAACAACCGAATGTTCCATCTTGTGTGTCGATGATTTAACAGAGTTAGAATGCTGCTGTATTAATGCAAGCGGGTGCTGTTAGACTGGGGCCGTCCTAGACATATGATTTATTATCAGCTTCCGATATCTCTCCACATGTATGTGTGGCCATACACACGTGGGCAAACATACATGCACGTTCACACACAATATGATTTTAACGACAGGTCTAAAAATAACCTTCAGCTTATTAATTTCAAAGATCAGGCGGCATTCACATCAGTCAAATGTCATGACAGCCCACTCACACACTCCATTTGCCAGCCATCAGCTCCAACCCATCTGTCCAGGACCGACCCACACCGTACACAGCCCCTGCAGGCTTCACCGCTGTGACATCACCGCGGCAAGCGTCCTGTCAAGATTCCGTATCACAGCTTGGTTTTGGCTCCATCCGAGACGGCAACAAACTGCAGTGAATTGTGGACAGTTGCAGCCCAGACCATCACACACGAACCAACCTCCCTTCCATTGACTCCATCTACACCTCACGCTGCCTCGGCAAGGCCAGCAGCATCATCAAGGACCAGTCACACCCCGGCCACTCCCTCTCCTCCCCTCTCCCATCGGGCAAGAGGTACAGAAATGTGAAAACGCACACCTGCAGATTCAGGGACAGTTTCTTCCCAGCTGTTATCAACTGAACCATCCAACCACATCTAGAGAGCAGTGCTGAACTACTATCTACCTCATTGGAGATCCTCGGACTATCTTTGATCGGACTTTGCTGGCTTTACCTTGCACTAAACGTTATTCCCTTTATCCTGTATCTATACACTGTAAACGGCTCGATTGTAATCATGTATTGTCTTTCCGCTGACTGGTTAGCGCGCAACAAAAGCTTTTCATTGTACCTCGGTACACGTGACAATAAACTAAACTGAACTGACCTCTGCCTCAGCTGACCCACCGCTGAAACCCTCACCTCTGCCTTGTCACCCAAACCATGGCTATTCCAGTTCTCAGCCATCTCACTTCCCTGTGGAAACGTGGCTATGTGTAACCCACCACCTGTGTCCCAGGTAACAGGTGTCCACACCAGTATTTGTTGACCAACCAACTTTAGCTGACCATTAAACTATGCCTCAACTTGAAAATTCTGAAATTCCTCTACTTTATCTCTGGAGTCTCGGCCAAACTCAATCAAACTGCCGTTTAGTTTAGTTTAGAGATACAACATGAACACAGGCCATTTGGCCCACTGAGCCATTCACACTAGTTCCATGCTATCCCACTCTCCCATCCACTCCCTACATACTAGGGACAATTTACAGAGGGCCAATTAACCTACAAACCTGCACGTCTTTGGGATGTCGGAGGAAACCCACATGGTCACAGGGAGAACGTGCAAACTCCACATAGACAGCACCCAAGGTCAGGATTAATCCCGGGTCTCTGGCACTGTACGGCAGCAGCTCCACCTGCTGCTCATTGGGCCGATGCACTAACAGCACTGGCAGAATAACGTCACCACACAGACTACTGTGCGGTTCCAAGGGAACGTGCTCTAAAGGATGTTAGTGATGTCCAGCACAAAACACCAACATACAAGAAATAATTTTAATTAAAAACAATCCCACTCATGTATTTGTTGAGCGATTATTTACAATGCCCGGATTGTATTTAAATTGTACAAGAAACCTTTAATTGAATGTTGTTATGTGACACACCTCATTAGCCTCATATGATGGTAATGTACTTTACTGTATTTCAAAACAATGAAGATTTAATGAGATACAGCATCTTTACACGGTGAACAGTTAAAGTAGACTCTACTAATAACTGATCTCTGCTTAATTATTTCCTCCTCAGATGCAAAGCTTTCCAATTAAAGTTTGTGAAGATCTCTGTGGAATTGCCTATCTAATTACAACGCACAATAACTGCCAGTAGAACGTACTTCCCCAACAGCCCGGCAACAATCGTCTCTCCTTCATTTGTCAACCTTAACAAATGCCTTCACAGCTTAGGAAAAATAAAACAAGTTATAAAACACCTTTCCTGACATTCAGAAGACAGACACAAAAAGCTGGAGTAACTCAGCGGGACAGGCAGTATCTCTGGGGAGAAGGAATGGGTGATGATTCAGGTCGAGACCCTTCTTCAAACATTCTGACATTCAGTTGCTCTACAATACTTCAGACCCTGTTATACAATGGGAAACTCCGTACAAAGCTTGTACACAGAGATACCAGCTTAAGGATAAGGGGGAAATCCTTTAAAACCGAGATAAGAAGAACTTTTTTCACACAGAGAGTGGTGAATCTCTGGAACTCTCTGCCACAGAGGGTAGTTGAGGCCACAGTTCATTGGCTATATTTAAGAGGGAGTTAGATGTGGTCCTTGTGGCTAAAGGGATCAGGGGGTATGGAGAGAAGGCAGGTACGGGATACTGAGTTGGATGATCAGCCATGATCATATGGAATGGCGGTGCTGGCTCGAAGGGCCGAATGGCCTACTCCTGCACCTAATTTCTATGTTTCTATGTTTCTATCTGATTAGTCTATCTGATTAGTTAAGATTAACCAATATCAGCTTTGACATAATGCAATAGAATTGTGTATGTTGCTCAGAGACAATGGGACTTCAACTTAATGTGTCATCAGATATATATTCCCTTAGGTGGCACAGTGGCACAGCGGGTAGAGCCACTGCCTCATGGCACCAGAGATCCAGGTTCAATCCTGACCTCGGGTGCTGTCTGTGTGGAGTTTGCACGTTCTTATGATTGCGTGGGTTTCCCCAGCTGCTCCAGTTTCCTCCCACATTAAAAGCCGTGCCGGTTTGTAGGTTGTTGTGTAGGAAGGAACTGCAGGTGCTGGTTTAAACCAAAAATAGACACAAAAACCCGCAGTAACTCCATTTAGCACACGCTGGAAAAGGCAGATTTGCTCCCTCAAATGGAAGCTGATAAATGTTTGTTAACATCAATCCAACATTCCTGTGATCATCACTGTGGATTAAAGCTCTTTAATTGCAGAATGTGTTTCATTAGCTTGAAGGCTTCAGCTACCATTTAGGATTTAAAGTCTGTAGATTTCTAATTTAACCACAACCATAGTTTTATAGGAATGGGATTTTGGTGGTGGTGGGGAGAAGGCTATGTGTACTGGTGTTACACACCTACAAGGCAAATTATTTACTATAAACAGTTTGGGCGGCAGGGTGACACAGCAGTAGTTACGGCACCAGGGACCCAGGTTCGATCCTGACCTCGGGTGCTGCCTGTATGGAGTTTGCATGTTCTCCCTGTGACCACTCCGGGTGCTCCGGTTTCCTCCCACACTCCAAGGCGTGCAGGTTTGTAGGTTAATTATCTTCTGTAAATTGTCCCTAGTGTGTGTAGGATAGATCTAGCGTGTGGGTGATTGCTGGCTGGTGCAGACTCGGTGGACCAAGGGGCCTGTTTCTATGTTGTAACATTTATGGTTCCTGGTGATGAATTGGACAGGCAACATGTTTGGGTCTCCGTTTATTTGCTGCAGCCAAGCGTAGGACATTCCAGCCATGGACATCCAACTGATATGAAGCGACATGCTTGGGCAGCAGAGCACACCACCCTCACAATGGGCCAAAACAGGCCACCCTAACTGAGATAACAAAGAGCTCTCTCTCATATCAAGTATATATATATATATATATAGGTGAGCATTGAAGAACACCCCCATTTATTTCATTGTCACCCCTGGAATTTACATTTTAATCAAGAGTTTCAAATACTGAAAAGATTTGGATTTGTAAATGAAATCAGAACATTAATCGCATTGTGGCTGTAGGTTTAAGTTCAGGGGTCAGATGTTAAGGGTCAGATGTTAAAGGTCAAATGTTAAGGGTCAGTGTACAATGGAATGTGCCTGATACCTGAGAACATTACCTGTGCACACAGGTGGGCAGGATCTATTCATTGGCTACCACGAGCAGATAGTTAGTTGTTCCCAGATTGCTGTCCCTGCCCCAGAACATGACACAAAATCTCCAACAACTCACCATTCAATACAGAGCAAACAACAGCCAATTCCAGGCGGTTCAAATGCATTTTTTCTTCAGCATAAGTTACTGGGAACATCAGGTGTACACGGGAGCTATTTAAACATTCAATACCTGTCAGTCAATAGTTACCTTGTTAATGGAGTCATTTGTTTAAAGGCAATATTTACTGATCAAACCAATTCATTCTCAATCTGTCCGGCAATATGTGTGTAAATGGGATCATTGGATAATGGGAATATTTGATTGGTGTGTTGGAGAGAGACTTTCCTCTTAGGGCAAACACTGATGGAAAGATTGAACTTAATGAGTACATTTTTCTCTCTCTCTTGACCTCTTTATTCTGACTTTATTTTAGGTCAAACAGAAGTGTTGCTGCCTCACAGCGCCAGAGACCCAGGTCCGATCCTGACTACGGGTGCTGTCTGTACGGAGTTTGTACCTTCTCCCTGTTTCTACGCTCCAATCTCCTCCCACATTGCAAAGACTCACAGGTTTGTAGATTAATTCAGTTTAGTTTATTGTCAGAAAAGCTATTGGTTCATGCTATCCAGTGGAAAGACGATACATGATTACTCTCGAGCCATTTACTGTGTACAGATACAGGATAAGGGAATAACGTTTAGTGTGAGGGCTTCTGTAAATTGCCCCTAGTGTCTAGGATGCATTACTGGGACAACATGGAACTAGTGTGCAGGTGATCGATCGCTGGTCGGCATGGATTTGATGGGCCGAAGGGCCAGTTTCCACACTGTATATCTCTAAACTAATGTTCCCTTTGCTGAATAGGTGGTCTCGGCTTCCTCACCTGTCCCCACCTGGTTAAGGATCTGGTCTGGATGTTCCTGAGAGATGGGAGTTTGTGACAGTGACCAGGCTGTGTTTGGTGATGTTTGCAGCTTGCTCTTTGTGGGAAGCATGACTCTCCAATTCTGCCTCCTTTGTCTTGCCATTGGAGTGAACAATCTCTTTTGTCTATTTGATCAGATTATTTAATCAATTCTAAATACTAATTCGATCACCTCACAATGAATGCTCCAACTGAGCAATCTAAAGCATCATGAGTTGAACATTAACCTTTCATTCAATGATCACACTCTATGTTCACCAGATGGCACACTGCAATGGAACCTCAAATATGAGCTGCCCTCTACACACAGAGAATCAGTGTGAGGGACAAGCCACACATCCAGTGTAGCAGCTGCCCAAAACATAAGGGGAAATATCTAGTCGAAATTATTAGGAAATGCTTTAGTTGAGAAACTGATTAAAGTATTGAGGCATTTTTGTATGTTTTAAAAAATCTTAATCATTCTAAACCTCTGGTGACACTTAAGGATACCAAATGGTCTTGGATTCTATTGCAGTAAAGAGGATTCAGCCAGACTTGCCATTACACACACCATGCCTGGTCCTGCATTCCTTCTCCATCTGCAAACTATCTTCAGCCAAATGCCTACTGCCCAGATTCCATTCCATAATAATAATCATTTGCCCAACGTTCTGGTCCTTGATGATGTCCACTGACTGATATCCCACAGTTCTCAATCTTTAAAATTCCTTTTATTCTGTTATTCCCAATCTCATATTCTCTGTAATCAATGTCAATTGGAACCTCTGCCCATCTTGTCTCCCAGTTCAAGGCCAGTAGTTTCTCTGTTCATCTAACCTTGACCTTCTTGGCCATTATTTTATTGATTCACACAGCCATCCCATCACCATGGAGTTGTCTTTGCAGATTCCTCTCCATCTCTACATGCCCACCCTTGCTCCGTGCATATCTAACCCATCTCGTTCATTGTGCCTTTGCCCAGCCAATGTTACTAACATGCGGGAACAATATCTTCCCGTATCTATCCTGAAGTGCAGGTTGCGGAAGGATTGGTTTTGGCCATGATGCACTGAGATGCGGTTAGTAGAACCAGGGTCTCACGGCTCTAGTGAGCAGGTTCAATCCTGACCTTGGCTGCTATCTGTGCAGAGTTTGCACGTTCTCCCTTCGATCCCATGGATGTTTTCCAGGTGTCCAAGTTTCAGTCATGTCCCAAAGACATTACTAATGTGTCTTTAACATTAAACATTAACTAATGTGTCTTTGGACCTGGTGGGAGAACCTGGGGATTCTTGAGGGAATATAATGGGATCAGTCTAGGATGAGGACAACTTGGTGTTTGATGATCAGTGCAGACTTGCTGGATTCGAGGGACCATTTCTCTGCTCCAAGCCACTAAGACTCTGACCTGATCGAGACACCATTTTAACATTAACTAATGTGTCCTTACACAGCTGGGGGCAGATTCTGTCGACCAAGATCCCTGCCAGGCAGCAATGAAGGTTTTATAAAATAAATATGTTTTTAGTTAAGTTTAATGGAGTTGGAGGGAAGGACAGAGAATGAGAGGGGGGACAGGGCAGAATGTTGGAGCCAGTGAGATGAAGGCAAGGTTGGTGTTGGTGGGGACATGCAGCAGAAGCTGAACCTGAAGAGATCCCAGAGGGTTGTCGGTTGGTGTTGGAGATTAGGAGCCGGGCGGTCGGAAGGATTTGGAAACAAGAAAAGGAATTTTCTAACAGACCACAACTTCAGTTTCTACTCTCACAGCAGTAACTCTAATCTAATGCTCCTGTGAATCTAGACCCTAGTTATACATTGCACATTCAAAATCAGAGTAGGGAGCATTAAGGGGTGCATTGAATGGTCAGATTCAAGATGCCTACATGATTCCTACACGTATTCCATTGCATTCAGGGCCAGGATATCGTGATGTTTCACTACATTCTGAACAAGCTTCTCAAATGAGATAATGCTATTTAATCTGTGGTTTGTTAAATATTGTTTACAAATTACCCATTTGTATTGTTATCGCTTTGTAATCTTTATTTATGATATGTGCATCCAGATTCCCATTTCACAGACTAATCTTGTCATGGTTGGTAACCCGTTGGAGATGTCGGTGTTCGGGCAGTAAGAGTTTACAATGTAGATAGTCATCATGCTCAGATTATTACTCCTGTGGGAAACAAGGTGGGCCCCTGGCAGGGTGAGCAAACACACTCTGTTCCTGACATAGATCTCTGCCTTACAGAACAATAACTCACATTGAAACAGCGCTGTTAATAAAGTAAATCATGATAAAGTACTTCCCATAATCAGACACACTTTACTGCTCCAGCAATCCAATCCTCATCTCCAGGGCCGTCTGTGTGGAGTCTGTATATTCTCCCTGTGACTTCCTCAGTTTCCTCCGGCTGCCCGGGTTTACTTTCACATCCCAAAGTCGTCCGGCTGGTAGGTTAATTGGTCGCTGTGGAATTCCCCAAGTGTGTTATTGAGTGGTGGAATCTGGAGGGATTTGATCGGAATGTGGGGAGAATGGAAGAGAGATTGGTGATGGATTCATGTCAAAGGGACACAGAATGCTGGAGTAACTCAGCGGGTCATGCAGCATCTGTGGAGAACATGGATAGGCGACGTTTCACAGAGTGCTGGAGTAACTCAGTGGGTCAGGCAGCATCTGTGGAGAACATGGATAGGTGACGTTTCACAGAGTGCTGGAGTAACTCAGCGGGTCAGGCAGCATCTGTGGAGAACATGGATAGGTGACGTTTCACAGAGTGCTGGAGTAACTCAGCGGGTGCAGCAGCATCTATGGAGCTAAGGAAATAGGCAACGTTTCGGGCTGAAACCCGTAAGGGTTTCGGCCCGAAACGTTGCCTATTTCCAGAAGGATTTCGGCCCGAAACGTTGCCTATTTCCTTAGCTCCATAGATGCTGCTGCACCATAACTGAGTGGGTCAGGCAGCATCTGTGGAGAACATGGATAGGTGACGTTTCACAGAGTGCTGGAGTAACTCAGCGGGTCAGGCAGCATCTGTGGAGAACATGGATAGGTGACGTTTCACAGAGTGCTAGAGTAACTCAGCGGGTCAGGCAGCATCTGAGGAGAACATGGATAGGTGACGTTTCACAGAGTGCCGGAGTAACTCAGCGGGTCAGGCAGCATCTGTGGAGAACATGGATAGGTGACGTTTCACAGAGTGCTGGAGTAACTCAGTGGGTCAGGCAGCATCGCTGGAGAACATGGATAGGTTATATCTTGGGACAGGACCCTTCTTCAGACTGTGAAGGGTCTCGACCTGAAAGTCACCTAGCCATGTTCTCCAGAGATGCTGCCTGACCCACTGAATTACTCCAGCACTCTGTGTCCTTTGGTGTAAATCAGCATCTGCAGTTCCTTGTCTCTACATGATGAATGTTGCCAATGGACTGGAGAGGCTGGAAGGCCCATGTCTGCGCGATGATTCTATAACTCTTTATCCGAAGCTGAGCCAAAGTAAGAAACCTGGTCAATGAAGTAGGTTTTGGGGAGTAAATGTGTAAAGACCAGAGCACAGATATTGCAGGGATCTGAAGCTGATCTGATCACAAGGTTGTGTGTCTTGTGGCACTCACCAAACACATCCCCATTGTGCTAGAGTAATATTGTTTGTCTTGTCTGGTCTATGCCAATATGTGCTTATCAGCCTGGCCAGAGTCCAGACTGTGAATCATTGTGACTCTGGCCATGCCAGTGGTTGGCACGCACCCTCCTGTGTGATTGTTCTGTTTGTGCCTGGCTTGTAAACACCAGCATTCATCTGACTTTGAAACAATGAACCAGCCCCAACACCATGGGCTAAAGGCCAACTACACCTGGAGTATCTGCTGGTCATTCTGTGCTGACAGAGTCTTCACTCTGGGCTGTTAGTTGGTTATAAAGAGCAGGAATATTACAACCAGAACGATCTCAACTCTGTAGATAGACACAAAAAGCTGGAGTAACTC